>NW_028276756.1:1182914-1337852 GCF_052056855.1 Sturnus vulgaris | reverse complement strand
GGAAGGCTCCCTGGGCCTGTGCTGGGCTCCTGTCAGCTCCCCAGGCATGGGTTTGTGGGCAGGGAAAGGAAAGGAGCCAGGGCCTCGTGTTCATCTGGGTCCTTTTGTATCTAAAGTCCAGATTTGGCTTCTGGTGCTCTATTTTCTACTGCAATTTAAACATTCTGTTTTTAATAAAACTATTTCTGGTGTCGTTTTCGTGTCCCTGGAGACACAATGGCCATCGTGTGGGGAGGAGGGATTGCTCAGGAAGGAGAAAGGATGGGGGAAAGGTGCTTGTAATTTTACTTCTCAATGTCCTCTGATTTTTTGGGCAATAACTTCAGGTCATTCTCCTCCATGGAGTGTGTTTGGCCAGTGATCAGGGCGAGGTTTCTCCCCGTTCTTATCCCAGGGCAGGAGCCTTTCAGCGTGGGCTCTGTGCCACTGGGTGGCCTCGTGGTTTTCTGTCTCTTGTGATCGCTGTGTGCATCTCCAGGGAGGCAAACGAGGCCATGCTGAGCCTCGAGATGCAAAATGTTCCCATTTGCCAGGGAAATGTTCGTGTTGGGCAGGCTGGGAACATCTCAGCATGTCCAGGGCCGGTGAGGGATGGGGTCCAGCACTCCAAGTGACGCTGGGACCAGAACCACAAGGACCATTTGGAGCCACACTTGACCCTGGGGATGACCTTGACCTCAGCCTGACGCTGCTTCACCCCAGGACAGGAGAGCCACCATCAGCTTTTATTACCCACCCATAAAAGCTTCACCTTTGAACCTCCCCAAATCCCATCTGGGACCCCCCCAAACTCTGGGACCCCTCTCCAGCCCCCTCAGCCACGCTGTGGCCGCAGCTTCATCTCAGTGAAGGGGATGGAGACGTTGAAGCCTTTCCAGGGGAACCAGTGGATGCCCTGTGGGAGAGCTGGGGGGTCAGAACCCTTGGAGAGTTCCAGAGACCCCCATAAATCCCCATAGAGACCCCACAGACGCCTCCCAGATTCCTATGGGCACTCATGGACCCTTAGGGATCCCCATAGACACCCCAGAGACCACAGAGATCCCCACAGGCCCTACAGGACCACACAGGCCCTATAGATCCCACAGACCCTTTTTCCACAGGGCCCTATGGAACCCTATGGACTCCCACAGACCCCTATGGACCCTCAGAGAACCCCATGGACCCTCCCAAAGATTCCCTCATACACCCCCAGACCCCTCCATAGTCCTATAGCCCACCCTAGACCTCCCCTAGCCCCCCTTAAAATACCCAAAGCCCCTTGCAAAGACCCCCAGATCCCCTCCAGACTCCCCCAAAATCTCCTCCAGGCCCCACAAATCCCCCCCATAGCTCCCCATACCCCCTTAAATCCCCTCGAGACCCCCCGAAATCCCCCCCAGACCCCCCCAATCCCCCACCCCGTGCCCCCCCCCCGGCCCAGGTGGGTACCTGGTGGTCCCGGGGGTCCCGTAGAGCCCGTTCAGGTTGGCACAGTGGCAGTTTCGGTACCACCAGGCTCCCCCGGAGGCCGCGGGGTGGGGGGGGTGGTGGGGGCGGCCCGAGGGGTCCCGAGGGTCCCGGGAGTCCCGGTCCCGTGTGGAGAAGGGGCTGCCCGAGTGGCAGGAGAGGGCATCTCCTGTGGGGGGACATGTCAGGGACCCCCAAACTCAGCAGGAGCCACCAAAACCCACCCGAAACCCCAATACCCCCAGGGACCCCAAAACCCACCAGAGTTTCTCAAAACCCACCAAGGACCCCCAAACCTACCAGGAACCACCAAAACTCAGCAGAAACCCCAAAATACCCCAAGGACCCCAAAACTTATCAGGCACCCCGAAATCCACCAGAAACCCCAAAACCACCAGGGACCCCCAGGGACCCCAAAACCCACCAGCGACCCCACAGTCCTCTGCCATCCAGTGAACCCCCGAACCCCCCATGGATCCCAAATCCCATCAGGACTCCCAAAAATTCCACCCCAAACCCCCCCGGAACCCCCCCCGGCCCCGGCGGTGCCGCTGAACGCTCCCACGCGGAGCCGGTACCGCTCCTGGGCGCTGCCCACGGCCAAGTCGCGATAGATCGCCAAGGCCGAGTCGCGACCGGCCCGCAGCTCCACGCGCAGCTCCGTGGGGGTCGCGGCCGTCGGCTCGTGCAGCGCCTCGTTCCCTGCACCCCAAAAATCCTCCGGTACCCCCAGGACTCCTGCGGGGTCCCCTCGAGTTCCCCCGTCCCCCCCCCAATGCTCTCCCTGAAATATTGGGGACCCCCAAACTGCTGGGGACCCCAAATGTGCCCCATGAACTCCTGGAGACCCCCCAAATCCTTCCCGGACCCCAAAACCGGATCTGAATGTTGGGGACCCCAGAAGTGTCCCCTGATCTCCTGGAGACCCCCCAAATCCTTCCCGGACCCCAAAACCGGATCTAAATATTTGGGGGAGACCCCAAACTCCTGGAGACCCCAAAAGTGAACTCCTGGAGACCTCCCTCAAATCCTTCCCGGACCCCAAAACCAGATCTGAATATTTGGGGAGACCCTCCCTGGATCCTACGAGTTCCCCTCTCGGAACCCTGGGGATCCCCCAAATTTTGGGCTCCCACCGAGTACCCCCTGCTGCCGCCCCAGGCTCTCCTCAAAGTTCCCCCAAACCCTGGCAGTGCCTCCCAGTCGCCCCAGATATTTTTATAGGTCCCCCCCAAAATCCCCAGGGCCCCCCCAAATCCCCAGGGCCCCCCGGCCGAGCCAGAATTCGCCGCTGACGTTGCCGAAGCCGCGGGCGTACGAGTCCCACCCCCTCCAAAACCCCAAAACCCCTCTGATCCCCCAAACCCCAATTTCCATCCCATAAACCCTAGAGAACCCTTCCAGTCCCTCTCAGTGCCCCCCAGTCCCCTCCCAGTGCCTTTCCAGCACCCCTCAACCTCTCCAATGCCCTCCAACACCCCCTGCGGGACCCCCCCAATTACCCCAAACCCCCTCATTTCCCCCCCATAAACCCTGTAGAGCCCCCCACCCCCTCCCAGTATCCCAAAGTTCCCTCTCAGTGCCCCCCAGCACCCCTCAACCTCCCCAACACCCCCTGCAGGACCCCCAATTGCCCCCAAACCCCCTCAGGACGCCCTAGTTGCCCCCAAACCCCCTTATTTTCCCCCAAAACGCCATAAATCTTCCTCTAAACCCCTGTAGGACCCCCCAGCATTGCTCCCAGTGCTCCCAGTGCTCCCAGTCGCACCAGGCAGCCGCCGCCGTCCGTGTCCATGTCACAGAAGACGCGGAGGGGCCGGGCCGGGTCCCCCCCGAGGAAGATGAGGGTGTCCCGGGAGGGTCCCGGCCCGTTCCGCTGCTCCTCGGCGCAGTCCCGGGGATGGGGGTGCGGGAGTGGGGCTGGGGGGAGCATTGGGGTCACCTCAGTCACCCCAAAAAGTTTGTGGGAATTCAGGGGTGACCCCTCCCCAAAATGACACAGGCACCCCCCAATGCCTCCATTCGAAATTTGGGGGTCTGGGCGACACCCCCAGGATCTGAGACCCCCCTCAGATGATCCAGGGGTGGAGCTGTCCCCCCAAAAGACACAGATCTCCCAAAAAAGCACCCAGGGGTACAGCTGTCCCCCCTCAAAGGACACAGACCCCCCAAAAAAGGACCCCAAATAACCCCCAAATGACTCCCAAAATCCCAAATAACTCCCAGAAACCCCAAATAACCCCCAAACCCCCAAAATAACCCTCCAATCACTCCATAAACCCCAAATATCCCCCAAATAACCCCAAATAATCCCAAATTAACCCCCCAAACCACCCCAAAACCCCAAATAACCCTAAATAACCCTAAATAACCCCCAAATACCCCCCACTTCCCCAAATAACCCTACCCCCATTTTTGGGGGTCCAGGTGCCCCTCCCTCCCCCATAGCTCCCCCCACTCACGAGTGTCAAAGGAGGCCTCCAGGGGGGCACTTTTGGGGTGTCCCCCTCGGCCCCACAGCCGCACCCCATAGCGCCCCGCGGGCTCCAGCCCCCAGAGCTGCTGCGATGTCGCCTCGGGGGGCAGCCACAGGGTCTGGGGGGGCACGGGGGGTTTTGGGGTACCCCAATGGGGAGAGCAGGGTCCCCAGGGGGGGTATTGGGGTCTCAAAGGCATTATTGGGGTCCCCCAGAGCTGTATTGGGGTGCCATTACCAAAGGAGGGTAATGGGATACCCCGAGGTGTTATTGGGGTTCCCAGGGGGGTATTGGGGTCCCCCAGAGCTGTGTTGGGGTTCTCAGAGGGTCACTGGGGTCCCCCAAGGAGATATTGGGGTGCCATTACCAAAGGAGTGTAATGGGATATCCCGAGGTGTTACTGGGGTCCCAAGCAGATATTGGGGGACACCCGGGGGTTTTTAGGTTCCTTTTGGGGGGTCGTTACCTGCTGGGGCCCCCCGGGGGGGCCGTACTCCAGCTCGTAGCCATCGGGGGGGCGCGGGGGGGGTCCCAGTGCAGCCGGGCACTGCGGGGTCACAGCGAGCCCACCCACAGGGTCCCTGGGCCACCTGGGGGAGGACACACTGCTGACATCTACAGCAGCCCCAAATCCCCTTCTGATACCCCAAAAATCACTGTGGTCACCCCAAACCCCCCACCCCCACACCCCAAACCCTCCCATGGGCCCCCCAGCCCTGCCCTCACACCGTGCCCGATGGACATGGCCCAACTCCCCCAAATTTTCCCCCAAAGACCCCCCCCAGTCACCCTCTGCCCCCAGTTTCCCCCAATGCCTGCCAGACCTGTTTCCTCCAGGACCTCCCAGTCCCCCGAGTTCTTCCCAGTTTCCCCCAGTCCTCTCCAGTCCCCAACTCCACCCCAATTCCCCCCTGACTCAGTTTCCCCTCATTCTCCAATTTCCCCCCCATTCCCAGTTCACCTCGATCTCCACCAGTCCCTTCAGTCCCCAGTTCCCTCCAGTTCCTCCCAGTCACCCCCAGGCCTCAGAGCCCTCAGTTGCCATCAGTTCACCCCAGTCTCCTGTTTCCCCCAGTTCTCCAAACCTCCCAGTTATCCCCAGTTCCTCCAGTTCCCCCAGTCCCCAGTTCCCTCCAGTTCCTCACAGGCCCAGTTCCCCCAGTTTCCCAAACCCCCCAGTTGTCCCAAGTTGTCCCCAATTCCTCCAGTTCCCCCAGTTCTCCTGCCAGTTGCTCCCAGTGCTACATTGCCCCTAATCACCAGTTCCCCCCAGTCCTCTGGCTACCCCCAGCTCCCAGTTTTGCCCAGTTCTCCCAAGTACCCTCAGCCCCAGTTGCTCCCAGTCCCCCTCTAATCCCACTGTTCTCCCTGGTCCCTGAGCTGTCCCAATCCCCCTAAAACTGTTCCCGGTCACCCCAATAACGAATCCCTCATATTCCTCCAGTTTCCCCAAGTCCCTCCCAGTTCACCCCCAGTACCCCCCAAATTCTCCCCAGTGCCCAGTTTCCCCCAGTCTTTGCCAGTCCTCAGCTCCACCCCAGTTTGCCCCAGTTTGCCCCAGTTCCACGCAGTTTCACCCAGGCCACACATGACCCCAGACCCCATTTCCAACCGGTCCCCCTTAGCTTTTCCCAGTTCCTCCCAGTCCCCAGGTGATCAGAGTCCCTCCAGGAGTTACACTCCCCCAAATCTCCACTCCCCTCCAATCCCTGCTCTCACTTTCCCCTGAATCCCCAAGTCCTCAGTGCCCTCCGAGCTGCCCCTGGGCCCCACTCCCAGCCCTGTCCCCACTCCAGCTCCATTCCCAGAGGGGTCCTGGGGGAATCCCCGCAGCCCCTCACCAGTGGTGGCCTCACTGGAGACGTGGTCGCTCCTTTTGCCTCCCCTCAGCCCATAGAGGTGGAAGCGGTACCGGCGGGACGGGGACAGCCCCGGCACCGTCACCGAGCGGGACTCGCCATCGATGGGCAGGGCCTGGGGCTGGCCCTGGGCATCCCGGTACTGCAGCACAAAGGAGTCCAAGGAGCCCTCAGGGATGTTCCACTGCAGCTGCACAGAGTTGGGGCTGGCACTGGAGACCTTCAGCTCTCCTAGCACTGCCTGTGTCAAGGGGGCCTCAGATGGAGGAGTTTGGGGATGTGCAGTTTGGAGAACGTCAGCTCTGGGGGCCTCAGTGGAGGTGTCCATTGAGGGTGAGGGCAGATCCTCGGGGTCGGCTGCAGCAACAACAGAGAGGGGACACTGATGGGTGTGGGCATTGGTATGTCCATCCATTTGTCCATCCATCATCCACCCAACTATCCATTATCCATCATGCACCATCTCCTCCCAGTCCCTTCTCACCATTCCCTCCTCACCCATCACTGAGCACCCAATGACCCCAGCCCATCCAATCAACCACTGACTCTTCCATGGACTTACTGACCAGCATCTGCCATCATCCACCATCTTCATCATCATCATAATCAACATTATCCATCATCCTGATTTCTCCAATATCCACCATCATCCATCCATCCATCCATCCATCCATCCATCCATCCATCCATCCATCCATCATCCATCATCCAGCCATGCATTCATCCATCATTCATTCATCTGTCCATCCATCATCCATCCATCCATCATCCATCTATCCATCATCCATCCATCCATCATCCATCATCCATCCATCCATCCATCCATCCATCCATCCATCCATCATCCATCCATCATCCATTCATCTATCCATCCATCCATCCATCCATCCATCCATCCATCCATCCATCCATCATCCATCATCCAGCCATGCATTCATCCATCATTCATTCATCTGTCCATCCATCATCCATCCATCCATCATCCATCTATCCATCATCCATCCATCCATCATCCATCATCCATCCATCCATCCATCCATCCATCCATCCATCCATCATCCATCCATCATCCATTCATCTATCCATCCATCCATCCATCCATCCATCCATCCATCCATCCATCATCCATCATCCAGCCATGCATTCATCCATCATTCATTCATCTGTCCATCCATCATCCATCCATCCATCATCCATCTATCCATCATCCATCCATCCATCATCCATCATCCATCCATCCATCCATCCATCCATCCATCCATCCATCCATCATCCATTCATCTATCCATCCATCCATCCATCCATCCATCCATCCATCCATCCATCATCCATCATCCCTCCATGCATTCATCCATCATTCATTCATCTGTCCATCCATCCATCCATCATCCATCCATCCATCCATCCATCCATCATCCATCATCCATCCATCATCCATTCATCTATCCATCCATCCATCCATCCATCCATCCATCCATCCATCATCCATCCATCCATCCATCCATCCATCCATCCATCCATCCACACTTTCATCTCCTGGATCATTCATTCCAGTATCCATCATCCACAATCCCTTAGTCCAACCACATGGCTTTCAATGTGGCTTTTCCTACAACTGATTCATCAGCTTCTCCCTTTATTGGATCATTGAACAATCAAGTGATTGGATCTGTCAAAACACCTGCCCCAACACTCATCATCGTCATCATCATCATTCATCCATCCTCCATCCATTATTCTTCCATCCTTTACCCATCCTTTTTCCTTCAGCCAGTCCTTAAATTCATTCTCCAACCCCCTTAATTGCCCTCACCTCCCAAGCCTCACCCCAACACCCTTACCCTTACCCAGGACACAAACCAGCCACAGGTTCAACCACACGTGCTCCCATCTGGCCACCTGTGTATTCATCACCAATCCATCCAAGGCACCCAGGAGCCCCTCATCCACTGATCCATCACCCCTCCATCCTCATTTGTCATCACTCCTACCCTGAGCTGCTTCCAATTCCTCAACTCTGAGATGTAGGATGGGGGGGAGCATAGTAGGGATGATGGATGAGATGGATGATGGATGATGGATGAGATGGATGATGGATGAGATGGATGATGGATGATGGATGATGGATGAGATGGATGATGAATGATGGATGATGGATGATGGATGATGGATGATGGATGATGAATGATGGATGATGGATGATGGATGATGGATGATGGATGATGGATGATGGATGATGGGTGATGGATGTTAGATGGATGATGAAGGGATAATGGATGCTGATGATGGAGGATGACAGAGTCACTGTGTCATTAGAAGGGTCAATGATTGATGTGATGGTGCCAGTGTCAGGGTTTACTCAACCCAGGTGCTAATGGGATGGTGGAAAGGTGCTATTGGTGCAACCATGAAATGTGGGGAAGTATGGATGGAGCTGGAATGGAGAGAGGATCAAAGTGTGATGGAGACAGGATATGTGGATGGAGGGAAGGAAGGAAGGAAGGAAGGAAGGAAGGAAGGAAGGAAGGAAGGAAGGAAGGAAGGAAGGAAGGAAGGAAGGAAGGAAGGAAGGAAGGAAGGAAGGAAGGAAGGAAGGAAGGAAGGAAGGAAGGAAGGAAGGAAGGAAGGAAGGAAGGAAGGAAGGAAGGAAGGAAGGAAGGAAGGAAGGAAGGAAGGAAGGAAGGAAGGAAG
Organism: Sturnus vulgaris; assembly: GCF_052056855.1. Taxonomy (NCBI): domain Eukaryota; kingdom Metazoa; phylum Chordata; class Aves; order Passeriformes; family Sturnidae; genus Sturnus; species Sturnus vulgaris. Next base: position 1,329,376 of record NW_028276756.1, on the reverse strand, counting down.
GAAGGAAGGAAGGAAGGACAGTTGGGTGTCCAGAAGGAGATGGTTGCTTTGGGTGATGATTGAACACTTGAAAGGACAATTAATGGATGGACAGAGGAATGTTTGGGGAGAAAATATAAATGGATGGATGGATGGATGGATGGATGGATGGATGGATGGATCCCAGAGGTCCCCAAACAATGACTGTTCAGTCTTTGATCCTTCCACCAACCTATTGACCAACAGCCCACCATCATCTGTCATCCATCGACCCATTATCAACCATCATCTATCATCCATCATCCACTGACCCATCATCATCCATCATCCATCCATGGGTCTACATATCCCTCTACTCGCCATCCCTCTGGCCTCCACATTCTCACCCCCATCTCAAGCCCCAGAAGCATTTCTCAGACTCCCCAAGCTTGAAGGACCATCTGAGGGCTTGGATGCACCACAGGGGCAGATGGGTCCTGAGCCCCTCTCTCACCTGTGATGACATCAGTGGACACATGGTCAATCCTTTTCCCACCTTGCAATCCATAGAGGTGGAAGCAGTACTGGTGGGACGGGGACAGCCCCGGCACCGTCACCGAGCGGGACTCGCCATCGATGGGCAGGGCCTGGGGCTGGCCCTGGGCACCCCGGTACTGCAGCACAAAGGAGTCAAAGGAGCCCTTGGGGACGCTCCACTGCAGCCCCACAGAGCCTGGGGTGATTCTGGAGACCCTCAGCTCCTCCAGCACCGGCTGTGCCCGAGCGGCCTCAGATGGGGGTGGGCTCTGTTTTGGGGTCTTCTGAGGGCCAGGGCAGCTCCTCTGGCATGGCTGCAGCTGTGATGGAGAGGGAATAGTGATGGGCCTGGGCAACTGCTTGTCCATCAACAAGTCCATCTATCATCCACCCAATCACCCATCCATCCGTCATCCATCACTTCCATCCATCCATCCATCCATCCATCCATCCATCCATCCATCCATCCATCCATCCATCCATCCTTCCTCCATCCACTGTCCATCCACTGCCATTCCATTGTCCATCCATCATCCATTGTTCATCCATCTTCCATCACCCATCATCATCATCCATCCATCTGTCTTGGGGTGACTGTATGATGCCTGTATCCCCAAATCGTCTGTTCTGTTGGTGTTGAATATTAAATTCTGCAACTTTAAGACTGGTTCCAGGAGTGAAGGGGGGGAAAGAAGAAGTGCAGAGTTTGTTATCAGAGACTGCACTGGCTCCCCCACATTCCTGCTCACAGACTGTGCTGTCTGCAGTGGACAGAGAGAGAGAGAGCTCTCCTTTGCTCTTGGTTAGTTTTCTGGCTAGCTGAGGCACAGAAACTCCCTGGATTGTTTGTTTTGTTGTTTTTTTTTTTTTATTTTTATTTTTTTCCTGGAACTGTTTGAACCTGCTCTGGACTGAAAACCCAGAGGAGCACTGGGAGCTCACACCTGTGGCTCACCAGGCCTGGCCTGGGCATTCCCCAGCAAAGGAGGGTCTGAGAACAGACTGAGTGAGCTGGGCAGCCACGGAAAGAGCTCTTCTAAATCTGCCATCTCCTCGGAACGGAGAGAGGTTTTGCTGTTTGATATTGTTCATTGTTGTGCTTGGAGGTGTGTTGCCTGTTGAATAAACAGTTTTCTTTTTTTCCACTTCTCTCCAATTTTTTTCGTTTTTCCTAGAGGGACCTCATTCAGAAGTTTCCTCCCAGATTTGTCCTAAACCAGGACAGGGGGAAATGAAACAAAATTTTAGGCTTTTTCCCACCAAAAATTGGGAATTTTCAGCCCTGACATTGGCACTTTTAACCCAAAACTTTTTGGACATCAGGTCTACACATTACAATGAATTGAGGTTTTCTTGAAAGTCTTTAAAATCCATGGAGATTTTTAGGGACACCAGGTCTAGCCAAATAAATGCAACAGGGATTTAGGGACACCAGGTCTACCCTATTGAAGTGAAAAAGGGTTTTGGAACACCAAGTCTATCCATTAAAGTCAATGGGCATTTTGCAGAAATTTGGGGCTAAAATGGGGAAATTTGGGTAAATTTGAGGGAAATATTGGGCTGAATTCTGGGAATTTCTGCTTAAGGATTGCAGTGCTGACACTCTGGAAGTCTTGGATAAATTCCTGGAAACCAATCCGGAATCCCTGATCCAATACCTGTGGCCTGGGGTGGAGCTGTTGCCTCCAGATAAGCCGGAAAATCTCAGTTTTCAGCCCAAAGTGTGGGAATTCTGAGTCTAAAAGTGGGATTTTTAGCACCAAGAATTTTGAGACATCGGGTTTACACACTGAAATCAATGGGGATTTAAGGACACCAGGTCTACCCATTCAACCCAGCAGAGCCCAGCACCTGCCACTTTAGGCAAGGAGGGACTGGAAAATTTTGGGAATGCCATGAAATGGTGGGAATTTTTCCTGTGAATGCCTCACCTTCCTTCAGCCTTTCAGGGGGCAGCATCCCAGCCTCGCCCTTCCCAGAGCTCCTGGCAGGCACCAGCAGACGGTGGTGCCAGATGGAGAAGTTGGAGATGGCACAGCTCAGCAGGGCTCTGGCAAAGGTCAGCTTGGCCTCGGGGTCCTGCCTGGCTGCCAGCTCCCACTGGTGTTCCCAGGCCTGGACTGGGAGGGCACCAGTATAAACCAGTAAGCACTGGGAGCCACCCTCGAGCTCCTGAGGCCTGTGGCAGCAGCTCCCAGAATAAACCAGTAAGGGTAAATGCACCTGCTCTCAGTGTGATCTAGAGACTCTCAGTGTGGTCTGGGGGCTCCCAGGTTTATACTGGGAGGGCACCAGTATAAACCAGTAATGCCTCATGCACACAAACCCAGTCTCAGTGCAATCTCGAGGCTCCCAGTGCAGTCTCAGTGCTCCCAGGATTATACTGGTTGATCCCCAGGACCACATCCCAATCTAAACCAGTATAACCCAGTATAAACCAGTGACCCCCAGGACCACATCTGTAGAAGTCGGTCCGGAGTTTCCCTCATTTGCCTCACGACCATTGCAAGAAGACCCCGAGGCCCCCCACCCAATTGTGGCCTGGCCAAGGTGGATGCTTGCCAAGGGACTGTGTGCAGGTGCTCGCTGTGCTCCATGGTACACTGCTCTCGAGCAGGCACTAGCTGGAGCAGCAGGTTCTGTACACCTGTTTATTGCAGCAACCCTCACAATGGTCCATCAATCTCCCCACTCCTTGGCCAGAGGCCACTTGCTTTGGAGAAGGACTATAAAAGAGTGGCCCTCTGGGGAAGACTCCTGAGATCTCCCCACGGATGAAGACTCATCTCTTGGCTGGCCCGTGAGGACGCCCGTCTCGTCTGTTGGTAGCTCTTTTCCCATTCCCCTCTTTTTCTCTCTATACTTTGTTTCCTATATCTTCCCCTCTATTGCAACTGAGTTGTTGGCATTCAATAAAAATGCTTTGCTGTGAATAAACTGATTTTGTCCCCCACTGTTTGCCTTTTTGCACCTCTGAGATCAAACGAACCATCACGACCCCTGCCCTGTATTAACAGTGGATCGTGACAACATCCCAGTATAACCCAGTGCAACCTAGCAACCCCCAGCACCCAATCCCAGTAAAAAACAGTTCAACCCAGTAACCCCAGTAATTCCAAGCACCCCCAGCACCCCATCCCAGTATAAGCCAGTGCAACCCAGTATAACTCACAGTTGGCCACCAGGTCCTCCTGGCCAGCAGGGGGCGCTTACACACCCCCATTCCTTCTCCCAGTTCAACCCAGTAACCCCCAGCATCCCATCCCAGTATGATCAAATGTAAACCAGTACAACCAGTACACACAGTGCCAGGTACTCCTGGCCAGCAGGGGATGCTCACACACCCTTTCCCAGTTTAATCCAGTACAACCCAGTGACGCCAGCCCTGTCCCAGCACGTCCTGGACCCCATCCCAGCACAAACCAGTACAAACCAATACAAACCAGTACAAACCACTCACAGTTGTGGGGATCAGCTGCTAAGAGGCGCTCACACAGCACCAGGTCCTCCTGGCCAGCAGGGGGCACCATGGTGCAGCCCAGCACCCAGCCCCTCCCCATAGGATTTGGGATTCACCCCCAGGCACTGCTCCATGAACAAAAGCTCCAACGGCACTCTGAAACCTGTATAAACCAGTATAAACCAGTACAGCCCAGAATGGACCAGTATAAGTTATAAAAAACAGTGAATAACAGTAAAAATCAGTGTAAGGCAAACCAGTATAGACTATTATAGGCCATTACAGACCAGTGCTACCAGTATAAACCAGTGTTGACTGATACAAACCGGTATAAGTAGTGAAAACCAGTAAAAAACAGTGTAATGCAAAGCAGTAGAGACCAGTAAAAAGCAGTATTGACCAGTACAAACCAGTATAAGTGGTAGAAATCAGTACAATGATTCAGGGGGCAGCGCCCCGGCCTTGCCCTTCCCGGAGCTCGTGGTGGGCACCAGCAGCCACAGACGGTGGTGCCAGGAGGAGACGTTGGAGACATCGCAGCTCAGCAGGGTCCTGGCAAAGGTCAGCTTGGCCTCGGGGTCCTGCCTGGCTGCCAGCTCCCACCGTGTTCCCAGGCGTGGACTGGGAGGGCACCAGTATAAACCAGTAAGCACTGGGAGCCACCCCTGAGCTCCTGAGGCCTGTGGCAGCAGCTCCCAGTATAAACCAGTAAGAACTGATGCAGCCAAACCTGCTCTCAGTGCAATCTAGAGGCTCTCAGTGTGGTCTGGGGGCTCCCAGGTTTATACTGGGAGGGCACCAGTATAAACCAGTAATGCTTCATGCACTCAAACCTACTTCCAGTGCGGACTAGAGGCCCCCAGTGCAGTCTCAGGGTTCCCAGGTTTATACTGGGGGAGCACCAGTACAAACCAATAAGCATTTGGAGTCACCCCCGAGCCCCTGAGGTCCATGGTGGCAGTTCCCAGTATAAACCAGTAATGACAGCACAACCTGAAGTCACTCCCAGTAGGTCCCAAGCTCCATCCCAGTATAAACCACTAAGGCCAGCATCCCTAAATATCACTCCCATTATAAACCAGTAAGGCCAGCACCCCCAGAAGTTGCTACCAGTGGTTACTAAGTGTCCCCAAGACCCCTCCCAGTATAACCCAGTTACATCCAAAATACCCCATTATAACTCAGTACAAACCAGTATAACCCAGTCACCCCCAGGACCACATCCCAGTATAAACTAGTATAACCCAGTATAAACCAGTGACCCCCAGCACCCCATCCCAGTATAAAACAGTTCAGCCCAGTAACCCCAGTAACTCCCAGCACCCCCAGCACCCCATCACAATATAAACCAGTATAACCCAATATAAGTAACAGTTGGCCACCAAGTCCTCCTGGCCAGCAGGGGGCGCCATGGTGCAGCCCAGCACCCAGCCCTGGTGGTGCCACTCCCCATAGGATTTGGGATTCACCCCCAGGCACTGCTCCATGAACAAAAGCTCCAATGGCACCCTGAAACCTGTATCAACCAGTATAAACCAGTATGGACCAGTGTAAGTTATAAAAACCAGTAATAAACAGTAAAATCCAGTGTAAGGCAAACCAGTAGAGACCAGTAAAAATCAGTATGGACCAGTAAAAAGCAGTATGGACCAGTAAAAAGCAGTATGGACCACTGCAAACCAGTATAAGTGGTAAAAACCAGTACAAAGCAGTGAAAACCAGCATAAAACAGTGAAAAATAAGGCAAACCAGTATAGGCCAGTGTAGCCCAACATAAACCAGTATGAACCAGTACAAACCAGCAAAACCATTAAAACCAGGAACAACCAGTAAAAACCAGTATAAATCAATAAAAATCAGTATAAGGCAAACCAGTATAGACCAGGATAGCCCCACATAAAGCAGTAAAAACCAGTACAGACCAGTATGGGCCAGAACAGACCAGTCAGGGCTCTCCCACTCCCTCCCAGTCCCTCTTCAACACTTCCCAGTGCCCTCCCAGTATAAACCAGTACAAACAGTTATAAACCAGTATAAACCAGTAACCACAGACTCCCTTTTAACCCTTTTTTACCCCCTCTAGACCCCTCCCAGTGCCCTCCAGTCCCAACCAGTGCCCTTCCGGCCCCTCCCAGTCAAAACCAGTATAAACCAGTACAAACCAATATAAACCAGTACACACCAGTCCCCTCCCATTGCTCCCAGTGCTCGTCTCTGCAGGCTCAAGCAGGTGACCACGTCGGGATTGGCCGCCAGGACTGACCCTGTGAGGGACAGCACCTGGGTGGGCAGCGCCCCCTGCTAGCCAGGTCAATCCCAGTATAAACCAGTATGAACCAGTATAGACCAGTATGAACCAGTATAAATCAGTAAATCCCAGTTTCTTCCCAGTAACTTCCAGTTCCAATAAGAGATAACACCTGGGCATGAGGTGCTCCCTGCTGGTCAGGTAACTCCCAATTCAAACCAGTATAAACCAATATGAACCAGTATAGGCCCAGTAAATCCCAGTGCCCTCCCAATCCCTTCCCAATCCATCCCAGTATATCCCAATAACCCTCCCATGGACTTCTCAGTTCATCCCAGTAACTCTCACTTACCTCCCAGTATGGCCCAGTCACCCTCCCAGTTCAAACCAGTAACTCCCAGTTCAAACCAGTTCCCTCCCATTAACCCCTCAGTTCAAACCAGTGACTCTCCAGTATAAACCAGTAAAGCCCAGTGACCTCTCAGTGACCTCCCAGTATAAACCTGTATAAATCAGTGACCTCCCAGTCCCCCCAATCCCCTCCCAGTTTGTCCCAGTCCATCTCAATCCCTCCCAGTACACACTAGTCCCAAAACAGCTAAAAACCAGTATAAACCAGTACAAACCAGTATAAGCCACTACAAAAATCACCCTTCAACCAGAGTTCTCCCTCTTCTTAACCCTTGAATCCCATCCCAGTTCCTCCCAATCCCCCCAGTACAAACCAGTACCCCCAGGAAGGCGTCCGTGGCCTCCCAGTACTGCCTCAGTTTCTCCTCCCGCTGCCGGTGCAGGGCTGGTTCCATGAGTTTCCATTCCATCAGGATGATCTCCTGCATTCCATGAGGCCCTGCAGTGTCACTGGGGAGCCTTTGTTCCGTGTGTTCCCATTGTGACACAATGGTCTCCAGCGCTCTGTGAGGCTGAGCCCTGAAACTGTGGACACTTGGTTCCATGAGATTCCCTGTTGTCACTGCCAGGAGAATCCACAAACACCAGAGGTTTATGTCCAAAAAGGAGACAGAGCAGTCCTTCAACTTTATTTGAATAAAGGGAGAGAGTTCACCAGGGCACAATCCCCTGGGGTTTTGTCTCTCCAGGTTTCAGAGGGCGCAGCCTCCTTTTATCCGGAACTCCCGGCTGCACGTTGCCCTCTTCCTTTCCCCATTGGTCAAGGCACTTGGAAGGTAAAGCCTTCCTGAACATCCTGCCCCATATTCCCCCTTGAACCTGGCATTTCCCCCCAAAGTTCAGGAGTTCAGCCTTGTGCAGAGCCTTGTCTGTGTCAGGAGCCAAGCTGGCTGGGCCCGGTAACAAACCTGCTGCCCAAAGTCAGTAGAAATGTTACGACCCATTTCAAACACCTCAACACCCATCCCTTCACCCACCAAATGATTTGGAAAGACATGAGCACACATCTTTCCTCTCACATTGATGGTTCCTGTGCTGGTGACAGTCTTTTAAACCCAGCCTTCAGCCTGAGCTCTCTGCTGTTGCAGTTCCATGCACAGAGGTTGTTGTCTCTCAGCCCTTCCATGGGCAGGCCGGTGTTCAGCCATCTCCAGGACAGCAGGGCCCCAGCCCACGTCACTGTGCCCTGGGGAGACAAAAACCATCACTCCAAATGTCCCCTTCTCCTTCTTCCCAGGCATTTGGGCCTGGCAGTGGGGTTTGGTGCTGGGTGCCACAGGGAAAAGGAGACCCCTGTGACACTGTGGGGCCCCATGGAACCAAACATCCATTGTGACACTACAGAACCTCACAGATCCAAGACTGCATGGTGACACTGCAAGGCCTCAGGGAGCCCAGGGTGTCCAAAGGTCTAAAGCAGTTCATGCGTGGCTCAGCCTTGAGAAGAGAAACCTCCCTGGGGGCAGCTTGGGCTTGGCACACAATTAAGAAGGGCGGTTTTTGTAATGGGGAAACTCAGGAGTTTTAGATTCCTCCAGAAAAAGAAAAGGAAGAAAACCATCTCTTTTCCTGAGTGCAGCCAGTTCTCCAAGCAAAGCAGGTCCCAGGTGAGTGAGGACAGACAGGATGGGGTTGGGCAATGTGGGGCAAGGTTGTCCATGCTGGGTCAGACCTCAAGGCACAGCTTCTGTGAGCAGGCCAGACCTCCTGAGGAGACACCCTGGATCAATATCAATCACAGAATGCTGCAATCACCTCTGCTCTAAAGACAACAGCAATGAAATACACCCTTCAAAACCAGTGTATTTCTTAGAATCTCTAGGAAATATTTCTCCATAACTGGATTTGAAAATTTTCCTAATGAATGGCACCAGCCCCGAGGGAAATCAAGGCAGAGCCATGGTTTGTCAGGACTTGCTTGATCCCAATCAGCCCCGTGGTGCATTTGGTGCTGAGCCCTTGAACCTCAGGGCCTGAGAGGAGATTGCACAAACCTTTCCAGGAGTCCAAGGCAGAAAAAAACCCAAAGTGTCTCAAAGCATCAATGGGCCCCACTGAGGTCCATCCCCAACACAGGCTCCTCATGGACTCCTTGGATAAGAGAATGGGAGGCCAGGATTGCCCAAAAACCTCTCAGAGAGTCAGAGAAGAAAGGAAAATCCAAAGTACCTTTAAAATCTTGAGTATCTGAAAGTATTAATGAGCCCCACTGAGTGTCAATACAAAGCTCTCAAGGGACTCATTAAAGCAGATAATTGGAGCCATGATTTCATAAACTACTGAAAGAGTTGGTGTCAAAAGGGAAACTCCAAGTACCTTAAAAAAACTGAGTACCTTGAAGCATTAATGAGCCCCAGTGAGTATCATTACTGACAAAGCCTCTCAAGGGACTAATTAAAGCAGATAATTGGAAGCTGTCACTGCACAAACCTCTCAGACACCCAGTGTCAAAAAGTAGAACTTAAATTAACCCTGAGTACCTTGAAGTGTTAATGAGCCCCAGTGAGTGTTGTTACTGACAAAGGCTCTCAAGGGACTCATTAAAGCAGATAATTGGAGACCATGATTGCACAAAGATCTCAGAGACTCCAAGGCAAAAGCAAAACCCAAAGTGCTCTGAAAAACCTGCAGTCCCTGGGAGCATGAAGGAGCCCCCAGGGCCATTCCTGACCAAGGCTCCCCAGGGACTCGTCCCAGCAGATCCCTGAGGCCACTGGGATGTGGGGGGATGCTGAGGGCAGGACAAGGGGTGCCAGTGGCCAGCCTTGCTGGGGCTGTGCCAGGAGGCCCCAGTGGCTCAGGACAAGGTGTCTCCTCACAGCCCTTGGTGGCACAGACCCTGCTGTGCCCCAGGGCACCAAGACTTGGCTTCTCTTTGTCCCCACCTGTCATCTCTGCCTCCAATTTCCTGCTCTCACTTGAACCTGGGGACACTTTCTCAGTCATGTCCCTCAATGGAGCCCATTAAAAGTAAAAGAAACTTTGGACTTTCATTCTGACTTGGAGTTGTTGAGAGGTTTCCTAACAAACCATGGCTTAGCTTTGATTTCCCTCTGGTCTAGTGCAGTTCATTAAGGAAGTTCTCAAGTCCAGTTATGGAGAAACATTTCAAAGAGTTTGTGAGAAATACACATTCCTATTTTAAAAGTTGTATTTTATTACTGTCGTTATGAATGACATTCTATTTATCCAATTTTATCAAACAATAAGATTAAGTTTAGGAGCAATTTTTTTAATAGCAAAAATTGTATATAAAGTAATACAAATCAAAGTATCTTAGATACATATATTTGAGTGTATAGAAAATTTGGCAGTGAGTAATTCAGTATAATTGAGGTTTGTGTAAAGCATAAGCAAAACTGACCGGGGGTACAGGGAGGGGCTCGCCCTTCCCCACGTACCAAACAATCCAGGCCAAAAATCCCACTGATACACTGTATGCTAATATGTATTAATACAGAATTTTCTGGAAAGCTCCTCCTAGTTTCCATTCCTAAAATCTATGTCACTGTGTTGTGTGGAGCATTCTCTGTTAATGGTTAGGGGGTCTCTCATCCTTTTGAGGGTCTTATTTCCGATGAAGGCTCTTTGTCTTCATCAGTGTCCGCTGTGTGACCTTGCAGGCAGCACAAGTGCACTGAGCTTGGGGTTGTGTAGCTCAGCATAAGTTCCCACAATAAACCTTATTCAAGTTCATGCCTGGAATCGCCCCAATTTGGCCCATTCCAAGGTCGAAACTTTTTATTTCTAGATGCTGCTTATCAAACCTATATCCTTCTACTACTCCCCCCTAACATCTGGAGTCTGCTTTGTCTCATCATTTCTTTTGCTTTCTAACAATTATTTTCTATTGATATAAATACAATTTTGCTAATATAGTTAAAATTTAGTTAGCATGAACCACATTTATCACATCTTTAATATTAAAATGATTTTTTCTTACTTATTAGTATTCTATATTTTTATAATCTATTTTTTATATTGATATGTAAAAACTTTATTAGTGACCAAAAACATTATTGATCATTGGTTCTAACTAACCCAATTCCTTTCATTACATAAATAAGATTTAGTGGTTATTTATTTCTCCCTGTGTAAGATATTTCATAATAGTTGCAGTCATTTTGTCATCTTTATTATCCTCTTTTTCTCTGACAGGGTCAAGGTGGGTGCTTCAGGGTCCAGGGAGACATTTCTGGGGCACATTTGAGGCAATTTTGGGTCTGGGGAAAGAATTTAGAAGGAAGTTGAGGGACGGGAGGACACTTGGGGGCCTGGAGTGGGCACGGAGATAGAACTTAGGGATCCTGGGGGAAAGTCTGGGGTTCAGAGTGTCACTTGGGGGTCCAGGAGGGCACCTGGAGGTCAGGGAGGAGAATCTGGGGCCATTCGGGGTCCGGGCGGGCTCTTGGGGGGCTCTAACGGGGCTCTCCGGGCCGCGGGGGATGATGGGAGTTGTAGGCACAGGTATAATACGGTTCAAGGGGGCCGTGGAGCATCATGGGAGTTATAGGCGCAGCTGCAATGTCTCTCGGTGGGTGCGGGGCATGACGGGACATGAAGTCAGAGCTGGAATGGCGTTTAACCGGAACCGCAGAGGTTCATGGGAGCTGTAGTCCCGGAAGTGGTCCTTACGGAGCTTTTGGGGGTCTGGGAATGCACTTAGGGGAGAGTTTTCCCTCTGAGCGGAGACTTCAGGTCCTCAGCGGGGAACGTATACGGGTCGGGAGAACTTGGGGGGAGCCTGGGGAGCTCTAACCGAGCTCTTTAGGGCGCCGGGCAGGGCAGGAGTTTTCGGCGCGGGACTGGGTTATGAGGTGCTCTGAGCTCGTGGGGGATGGCAGGAGATGAATTCCCAGAAATGGCTGCAAGGGGAATCTATGGGGTTGGGAGCATTCAGGGGATCTGGGGACGTCTTTGGGTGGTCAAGAATGGGCCCTGAGGGGGCAATTCCGGATCCTGGAGGGTCCTGGGACACGTATGGGGCAGATGGGGAGCGGATACCGGGGGTTCTGTGGAGCGCGGGGCATGACGGGCATTGCAGTCCCAGCTCCAGTGGGGCTCTATGGGGCCGCGGGGCATGATGGGAGTTAGAGGCAGAAAGGAAAGATGGCGCCGACTGCAGGCACCGCCCCCGAAGCCCCGATCCCTAAAGCTGAACCCCCTTGGTGGCACCTTGGACTGAAACACACTAATGGAAGGTGTCTGTATTCAGTGGGGAACATTAGGAGTCTTAAATTTCTTCAAAACTAAAAGGAAAAAAACCCTGTTTGCCTGAGTGCAGCCAGTTCTCCAAGCAAAGCAGGTCCCAGGTGAGTGAGGACAGACAGGATGGGTTTGGGCAATGTGGGGCAAGGTTATCCACACTGAGTCAGACCTCAAGGCACAGCTTCTCTTTTTATACACTGATATCAGCAATCTCCAGTTGATATTAATTCCTGAAACCTTATAATGCAATCTGACCAGAGATGAAAATCAACACCCTTTACGGCTGACAATCAATCACACTCTGTCCCTACCCCCACCCCACCATTTCCCCCATCCAAGCCCTGGCACTCAGAGCAGCCTTGTGCAAATCTGAGCTCCCTCCCGTCCAGGCTGTGCCTGCAGCTTTCAGCTCCTTGGCACCAACTCCCACCTGCTTTCCTTGGAGAAGGAGCTGCCTGAGACACAGAGGGATGTTCATTTCTTGTCAGCAAACAAACCAAAGGCAGGCACAGCTCCATAAAAAACAGAAGTCCAGGCCAAGGAGTGCTGGGCATTGGAGTCACATCCAGGGGTGTCCCCAGGGCTCAGGATTGGGGCCAGGGCAGTGAAATCTCTTTCTTGCTGATGTGGACGAGGGCATGGAGGGCACCCTGAGTCAGTGTCCAGGTGAGGCCAAGCTGGGTGGGAGTGTGGCTGTGCTGCAGGGCAGGAAGCTCTGCAGAGGGATCTGGACAGGCTGGAGCCATGGGCCCAGGACAATTGGATGAGGTTCAGCAAGGCCAAGGGCTGGCTCCTGCCCTGGGCTCACAACCACCCCAAATCCATGGCTGTGCCCTGCCCCTGATCCCCACAGCCTGTCCTGTTTCCTTCATCCCTGCATTGCCAGGGACTTTGTGGGACAAGGGAGCTCTGCTGTGGGGATGGAGGGAGGTGCAAGTGCCAGCACTGCAGTGGGAACCACAACTCATCAGGTTTGTGTCCTTTGGGGGTCAGCAACTGGTGAGACTTAGAGGCACAGGTAGGTCTTCCCTCATTGCCACGAAATAAAAGTTTAACCTGATAAAATTTAATACCATCACAGCTCTTCCCTCAGTTCTGTGCAATGTCCCAGCAGTATCCTCCATCTACCATCCACAAGGGATTTCTGTGACAGAGATATACACAGCTGAGATGTTGCATCAGAATGCTCCACATGGAGTAGGTTTAAAAAAACCTCAAACCTTGTCCTATTTGGAAGGCTGCCAGTAGTGGATGCCAAAGGGTGCTCGGGCTGATTTTAAAATTGCCTAAAATCTGAAACCAGCCTGACTCATTTTATTTCCTCATGCCCAGGCTGGGATGAGGAGCCCCTCAGCCTTCCCTGCTCCAGGCTGGACAAGCCCAGCTCCCTCAGCCTCTCCTCACAGCCAAAGGGCTCCAGCCCCACCTTGGAGGCCCTTCCCTCACCCTGCTCCAGCTGCCAGACATCTTTCCTGCCCTGGGCAACCCAAACCAGGCCCCAGTGACCTGGATAATCCACGGCCTTGATGTCCTGGTCACACAGCCCTGGCCCCTTGTCCCCGTGTCAGGCTCTGGGGTTGATTTGTGGAACATCCTTGGGGGAGGCTGTGGCTCCAGGTGGAGCAGGGGGATCCCGGGGGACAGGGGACCCTGCTGGGCATGAACAGCATTGGACTTGTCTGGGGCAACTGTGAGGGGGGGCTGGGGCAGAGTGACCAACCCTCACACAGCCCTGCTGTGATGTCACAGCCTGTTCTGTGATGTCAGACTTCTGCCCTGTGATGTCACAGTCAGCTCTGTGATGTCACACAGCCAGCCTATGATGTCATAGCTGTTCAATGACCTCTCATAACCCAGTCTATGATGCCATAAGCCACTCTGTGACTTCATGTTCCCAGATGATAAATTGCCCACCCCAGGTGAGCTAACACAATTCCTGTTCTCCAAAACCACTGGCCTCTGGAACCTGCACAATGCCCGTTGTGTGAGAAGGGGAACTGGAAGTTCCCCAGCCTCAGTGTCCTGCCAGCTCAGCCAGGCTGAACTGGAACATTGGGGTCCACGACCACCAGGGACCACCTGAGAAACCCCCAGGACAGAAGAATCCATGGGTAAAGGGGAGGGGAAATATGTTCATGATTGTGGGCAAATGATTATCATTTGTGTGTTTAGTCCGGGACAATCAATGACTAAGTTTGCAAAACACAGAATATCAACAGAAACTTTCCTGTACTCAGCATGCACGGCTTTGGGAAGAGCTGTCCTCCCGTGCATCTGGCCAAAACAAGAATGTTGCTTTTTAATGCTACATTGGTTTTTAGGAGTTTTTTATTTTTCTGAATTTTTGGTAACACTCCCAAAGGAAGCTCTGTCTCCTGCTGTTCACAAAGAGAGAAGGGCTGGTGGGCGATGTGGTGCTCAGAGGCTGCCTGGGTTACAGTGAGCATGAAATAATCAAGTTTTCAATCTTCTGTGAAAGAAGGAGAGGCATCAACATAATTTCTACACTGGAATTACAGAGGACAGGCTTTGACCTGTTCAGGATGCATATCTGGGAATAACTGAATCAGGTACTGATTTTTTAATGGGAAAAAGACCTTAAAAACAAAAGGATCCAGGAAGGATGGAGACACCTCAAGAATGTAATCTTAAAGGAGGAGGAGCAGCCTGTCCCTATGTGCAAAAAGATGAGCCTTTGAGGAAAATGAGTGGCCTGGCTGCCAATGGAGCTTTTGTAGGAACTCAGAAAGAAAAAATGGGATGCATCACCATTAGACAGAAAGTCAGACAATTCAGGAAGTGTTAAAGATGTTGTTACGGTATGCAGCAAGAAAATTAGAGAGGTAAAAGCTCAATTAGGACTTTTCACTTCCGTGAAAAAATAATAGAAAGTATTTCTATAAATAAATTAATTGAAAACTGTTGGATAAGGAGAATCTCAGCTCTTTATTGCATAGAGTGGGGAATATAGTCACTGAAGATGAGGACAAGGCTGAGCAATTTAACCCCTTCGTTGCCTCAGTTTCCACAAATAAAAACAGGTTAAGCTCAGGCCAAGTGTTCTCCTGAGCTGGTAGATGGGGACAGGGAGCAGAACAGACCCCTGTAATCCAGGAGGAAGCAGCTGGGGCCCTGCTGAGCCACTCAGATGCTCACAGGTGTCTCTGGGAGCAGATGGGATCCATCCTAGGGGGATGAGGGAGCTGCTGGATGAGCTCCCCAAGCTGCTCTCCATCATTTCTCATCAGTGCTGGCTCAGCAGGGAGGTGCCAGAGGACTGGAGGTGCCAATGTGAGCCCATGCCCAAGAAGGGCTGGAAGGAGGATGTGGGGAAGTGCAGGCCTGTCAGCCTGACCTGGGTGCCTGGTGAGGTGATGGAACAGATCACCTTGAGTGCCATCACAGGGCACCTCCAGGATGGCTGAGGGATCAGAGCCAGCCAGCGTGGATTTCAATATCTGCATTGATGATCTGGATGAGGGCATTGAGTGCAGCATCAGCAAATGTGCAGATGGCACCAAGCTGGGTGTGAGTGTGGATGTGCTGGAGGGTAGGAGGGCTCTGCAGAGGGACCTGGACAGGCTGGATCCAGGGCCCAAATCCAAAAAGGTGAGGTTTAACCAGACCAAGTGTCAGGTCCTGCACTTTGGCCACAAAAACCCCTGCAGTGCTACAGGCTGGGGACAGAGTGGCTCAACAGCAGCCAGGCAGAAAGGGACCTGGGGGCACTGATGGACAGCAGGCTGGACATGAGCCAGCAGTGTGGCCAGGTGGCCAAGAAGGCCAATGGCTCCTGGCCTGGATCAGGAATGGTGTGGCCAGCAGGAGCAGGGCAGTGATTCTTCCCCTGTGCTCAGCACTGGTTGAGGAGCACCTCGAGTGCTGTGTCCAGTTCTGAGCCCCAATTTAGGAAGGACATGGAGGGGCTGGAGCGTGTCCAGAGAAGGGCAACAAGGCTGGTGAGAGGTGTGGAACACAAGTCCTGTGAGGAGTTGCTGAGGGAGCTGGGGATGTTTATCCTGGAGAAGAGGAGGATCGGGGGAGACCTCATCACTCTCTACAACTCCCTGACCGGAGGGTGCAGCCAGGTGGGCTCTTTGCCCAGGGAAAAGTGACAGAACAAGAGGACGCAGCCTTAAGCTGTGCCAAGGGATATTTAGGTGGGAGCTTAGGAAATATTCTTCACAAAAATAGGTGATTGGGCATTGCAATGGGCTGCCCAGGGAGGTGGGTGAGTCACTATCCCTGGAAGGATTTAAGAAAGTCTGGATATGGCACTGAGTGCCCTGGTCTGGGTGACAAGGTGGTGTTGGGTCACAGGTTGGACTTGATATAACTCAAAGGTCTTTTCCAGCCTGGTTAATTCTGTGATTCTGTGATGAATGTGACACTACAGAGACCCAGGCAAGCAAGGGGCCATTGTGCCACTGTGGGGCTAAATGGAACCAAGGTCCATTGATGACTTTGGGTCATTGTGGAACCACGGACACCACAGGGACACAATGGGCTTTGATGAACCAAGGGGCCATTGTTACACTGCAGGGACTCATGGAACTAAGGGAACAATTTTGACACCTAGGTGACCCCTGGAACTAAGGGCCCGCTGTGATACTGCAGGGCCTCATGTACTCAGACACCACGGGGACACTGACACTGCAGGGTGTCATGGCACCAAGAATCCATTGTGACACTGAAGTCTCTTGTGTCACCAGGGCTCCATTGTGAGACTGTGCAAACAAGGAGTCCGTTGTCACACTGTGGAACCTCGGGTAACAGGGGGCCATGGTGACACTGCAGGGCCCCTTGGAACCAAAGGGTCAATGTCACTCTTTGGGACCTCATGGAACCCCAGAGACCACTGTGACACTGCTGGACCTTGTATAACCAAGGTGCCACAGTGGCACTGAGGGGCCCAAGGATCCAAGAGACGTTGCAAAACCAAGATGTTCCATGGGACCAAAGGGATATTGTGACACTGGGAGGACTCATGGAATCATGGAGACCATTGTGATACTCTAGGGACTCATGGAACAGTGGTGAAACAAAGTTGGTGGGGGAGTGTTGATCTGCTGGAGGGTAGGAGGTATCTGCACAGGGACCTGGACAGGCTGGATCCAGGGCCCAAATCCAATAAAGTTGAGTTTAACCAGTCCAAGTGCCGGACCCTGAACATTAGCCACAACCATCCCTGCAGTGCTACAGGCTGGGGACAGAGTGACTGGACAGCAGCCAGGCAGAAAGGAACCTGGGGGCACTGATGGACAGCAGGTTGGACATGGGCCATCAGTGTGCCCAGGTGGCCAAGAAGGCCAATGGCTCCTGGCCTGGATCAGGAATGGTGTGGCCAGCAGGAGCAGGGCAGTGATTCTTCCCCTGTGCTCAGCACTGGTTGAGGAGCACCTCGAGTGCTGTGTCCAGTTCTGAGCCCCCAATTTAGGAAGGACATGGAGGGGCTGGAGCGTGTCCAGAGAAGGGCAACAAGGCTGGTGAGGGGTGTGGAACACAAGTCCTGTGAGGAGTTGCTGAGGGAGCTGGGGATGTTTATCCTGGAGAAGAGGAGGTTCAGGGGGAACAAGGTGGTGTCAGAGCACAGGTTGGACTTGACGATTTACAAACTCTTTTCCAGCCTGGCTGATTCTGTGATTCTCTGAAACCAGCCCTGGAGCAGTTTCAGGATGAGCCCTGGGCCTCCTCTTGACAAGGTCCAGCAGCCCAGGTCCCTCAGCTTCTCCACACAGCCCCAAAGCCCATCCTGTCAGTCCTGCAGAGCCTCTCCAGCCCCTCCTCATTGCCCACAACAGGGAGCCCCACACCCAGACACAGCAGCCCAGATGTGCCCCCCTGGCCTGTGGTGTCTCTGGCAAGGGAGCAGCAGGAGGCACTGCAGGACCCTGCAGACAATTCCTGAAGCACTTGGAAAATGATCCTGCTTCCCAAGGGATGTTCCCATGGTGCCAACTCAGGAACTGAAATAGGGAGTGAGGCCAGAGGGGAAAGGGCAAACAGGGATGGGCTGTTTGTAGGGGAGGGGACAGGGATGGGCAAGAGGAAAAAGTCTGGATCAAAAAAGAGGAAAGAAAGCAAAGGTGAAGCCAAGGAAATGCTCAGAGCAGTGTGGGGGTGCCTGCCAGGCAGTCCTGGCTCTGAGCAACAACATCTGCAGTGGGACAGGAAACTCACAGCTGATGGGAACAAACTTTCTGGCTGACTTCAGAGGCCACCACAAAGCTGAGTGGTTTCCCTGCTGTCCCCCAGCCCTTGCTGGCCCCAGGGGCTGATGGCATTTGTGCTCACTCAGCTCCATGTCCCCACAGCAGCACCATGGGGGTGCTGAGCCTGCTGTGTGCAATGCAAACAGGGGCTCCTGAGCCAGTGCTGCCGTGTGTGTGCCTGCAAGGATGCGGCTCCTGTGTGAGCTGGGGGAGAGGCCAGGGCTGCAGAGGGGGGATGTTGTTGGCAGGTGCATGAGGACGCTCTGGGATGCTGCCCTGGGGTGTCCAGCACAGTGGGGATGGATCAGCCCCTGCTCTGCTGCTCCTTGCCAGGGTGTCCCCCTTGCAGGGAGCTTGCAGAGCACCAGCCATGCTGTTTTCCCCAGCCTGCCCACGGCCAACCTGGGGCTGCTCGCGGGGCTTTTCTGTGCTCAGCATTGGGCTGGCCAAGGGTTGTGGAGAGAGCCTGGCCAAGGAGCCTGGAGCCCCCAGGCCCTGGCCTGAGGCGTCAGCGCTGCCCCAGCAGTGCCCATGGCCTGTCCCTGCTGCAGCCCCGGCACTGCCACCCCCAGGGCTGTGCCCGGCCCCGAGAGCACTCAGGCCCTGCAGCAACACGAGGGCCAGGAGGGCAGCGGGGCAGTGGCACGGGAGCAGCACTGGCAACACCAAGTGCTGCTGCTGCTGGGCACAGCTGCTGTGCCAGCACTGATCTGCCCCAGCTCTGCACACAGACATTGCGGCTGCAGCTCCAGAGAAGGGAACAAAAGGGGGAGCTCTCGTGAAAACTCTGCTGGGAGATCATTTATTTCATTTAAAGATATTGAGAGCACAGCTCCTCATCAACACAGTCTGTGTGTCACAGAAAAGGTGGACAGAAACAAGATGAGAAAGGGCACAAATAATAGCATTTCTTAGTGGGTAATATTAAAGAACTAAAACAAATGAAATAAAAGAATAAAGCAAAAACCAAAATAACAAGTACAATCAAAGATGAGTTTTCTTACAAATGATTTTCAGAAATTGGCCAGCAGTTTACTTTCGGTGAAATTGTCCAGTGATCCGTGTCCACACTGCAGCCTTGAGCTCCTGGTTCCTCAGGCTGTAGATGAGGGGATTCAGGGCTGGAGGCACCACTGAGTACAGAACTGACAATGCCAGATCCAGGGATAGGGAGGAGATGGAGGGGGACTTCAGGTAGGCAAAAAAGCCAGTGCTAACAAACAGGGAGACCACGGCCAGGTGAGGGAGGCAGGTGGAAAAGGCTTTGTGCCGTCCTTGCTCAGAGGGGATCTTCAGCACAGCCCTGAAGATCTGCACATAGGAGAAAACAATGAACACAAAACAACCAATATAAAGAAAAGCACTAACTACAAGAAACCTAATTTCCCTGAGGTAGGATTTGGAGCAGGAGAGCTTGAGGATCTGAGGAACTTCACAGAAGAACTGGCCCAGGGCATTGCCCTGGCACAGGGGCAAGGAAAATGTATTGGCTGTGTGCAGAAGAGAGTAGAAAAAGCCACTGGCCCAGGCAGCTGCTGCCATGTGGGCACAAGCTCTGCTGCCCAGGAGGGTCCCGTAGTGCAGGGGTTTGCAGATGGACACGTAGCGGTCGTAGCACATGATGGTCAGGAGGAAATACTCTGCACCAATGAAGAACATAAAGAAAAAGAGCTGAGCAGCACATCCAGCATAGGAGATGTGTCTGGTGTCCCAGAGGGAATTGTGCATGGCTTTGGGGACAGTGGTGCAGATGGAGCCCAGGTCAGAGAGGGCCAGGTTGAGCAGGAAGAAGAACATGGGGGTGTGCAGGTGGTGGCCGCAGGCTACGGCGCTGATGATGAGGCCGTTGGCCAGGAGGGCAGCCAGGGAGATGGCCAGGAAGAGGCAGAAGTGCAGGAGCTGCAGCTGCCGTGTGTCTGCCAATGGCAGCAGGAGGAAGTGGCTGATGGAGCTGCTGTTGGACATTTCTGCACTCTGGGTATTGTGGGCTGTTGAAAGAAGACGTTGAAATGCTGGGACAAATTTCCTTGAGTCAATCCTATTATACTTTTTTACAAATTTTCTTAAAATTGCTTCTCTTTCTTTGGGGAAATGTCACTCTCCTTTTTTTATCTCTAAATTGGGATTGTTGTTTTTCAGGGAGATCATTTTTTTTTCAGCATTGATCTCAGCCTGAACACTGGGGAGCCCAGAGAGAAAACAGTGCTTCCTGTGCGACACTGCTGTCTGACCTTCTTTTCCTCACAGAGGTGTCCTTTGCTCAATGCACCTTCCTATAATTCTGGATGGTGACACTAAAAATGTGCTTCAAACAAAAAAAAAAACAAAAAACCACAAACTTTCTGAAAGCTCACTTTTTGCAAGAAATTTCCCTAAACTTTTCTTGGCTTTCATATATTTCTATTTATTTAGTTAATTATCTATTTATTCATTTATTCAGGTTTGGTTTAGTTTTTTTTCTGTGTGTGTTGCTGGAGAGAGAGGGATATCAAGAATTGGTCTCTCTCTCTGTTACCTGGACTTGTGCCTACTGGGAGCTGTTTCTCTCTATCCAAGCCTTGTCCCTGCCAGTGCTGCCAGAGCCCAGCCCAGCCCTGGGGGCTCAGCTCTGCCCTGCACACCCCTCCCAGCACAGGGCACTGCCCAGGGCCATCTCCCTGCCACCAGGGCCTTAAGGGCAGCTCACACAAACTGAGATGCTGCAAGCCAAGGTGCTGCTGCTGCTGTCTGTAGGCACAGGAGGGTGAGGAGGCACTTTGTGAGGGAGATGGGAGGCAGATGTGCTGATGCCCAGTGGGACAGTGCAGGAGTGTCAGTGACACAGACACACCTGACAGCCCCTTTGCCTTGCCTTGAGGAGAAAGCTGAGAGCAGCCCTGGCCATGCAGCACCATCTCCACAGCAGGAGGAATCTGCCCTGATGGGGGTGGCTCCTTGCACCTCCAACTTCTCCCCACAGCCCATGGGGAGCTGCCAGGCAGGCTGAGAGCTGTCCCTGGCAGGTGGCACATGGCCTGGGCTGGCCAAGAGTCCTGAGGGCTGCAGGAGCTGCTCTGCAGGACAGCCCTGGGCAGCCCTGGCTGCAGCCCTGGCTGCAGCCCCAGCTTCAGCCCCTGCAGCCGTCCCTGGATCTGAGAGAGTCCTCCTGACACATCCCCAGGCTGTGGGCTGTGCTGGCTCCAGGAGATCCCTCCAGGAGCACAGGGGACATTGCCCTGCACCCACACACTCACCATGTCCAGGGCTGTGAAGATGTTTCCCCAAGTGCAGTCTCAGCTCAATGTCTTCCCAGTCCTGATTGCCTTGAGCCTGTCTGTGCCTGGCTCCTGTGCCCTCAGTGCCTGCAGGCAGTGCCCTCAGCCCTGCTGGGCTGGCAGAGGAGCTGCTCCTCAGCAGAAATGTCTTTTTGAAGCTTCTCTTGGTTTACCTTGGGAGCTGCCTCTGTGCCAGGAGCCCGGCCCAGCTCAGCAGCACAGACACAGCACAAGGACTTTAATGAATCTCTTGAGGCTTTAGTTTGCTTTACATTATAATCATTCCTTGAGAGAGTGTTCAAAAAACTTTTCAAGAACTAAAGTCTAAATTAAAATACTGAAGTTTCTTCAAGTTTTAATGGGTCCCACTGTGAGACATGACTGAGAAAGTGTTCCCTATTTCCAGTTAGAGCAGGAAATTGGAGGCAGAGATGACAGGTGGGGACAAAGAGAAGCCAAGTCTTGGTACCCTGGGGCACAGCAGGGTCTGTGCCAGCAAGAGCTGTGAGGAGACACCTTGTCCTGAGCCACTGGGGCCTCCTAGCCAGCCCCAGCAAGGCTGGCCACTGGCACCCCTTGTCCTGCCCTCAGCATCCCCCCACATCCCAGTGGCCTCAGGGATCTGCTGGGACGAGTCCCTGGGGAGCCTTGGTCAGGAATGGCCCTGGGGGCTCCTTCATGCTCCCAGGAACTGCAGGTTTTTTCACAGGACTTTGGGGTTCGCTTTTCCCTTGGAGTTCTCTGAGATCTTTGTGCAATCCTGGCCTCCAATTATCTGCTTTAATTAGTCCCTTGAGAGCCTTTGTCAATAATGATACTCAGTGGGGCTCATTAATACTTCAAGGTATTCAGTTTTTTTAAGGTACTTGGAGTTTCCCTTTTGACACCAACTCTTTTAGTAGTTTATGCAGTGAGGCCCCAATTTTCTGCTTTAACAAGTCCCTTGAGAGAACTTTGTACTGACACTCACTGGGGCTTATTAATACTTCAAGGAACCTCAGTTTTTTAAGGAACTTTCCTTTTTCCTTTCTTTTCTCAGTCTCTGAGACATTTTTGGGCAATCCTGGCCTCCCATTCTCTCCTCCAAAGAGTGTCCATGAGGAGCCTGTGTTGGGGATGGACCTCAGTGGGACCCATTAATGCTTTGAGACACTTTGGGTTTTTCTTCTGCCTTGGACTCTTGGAAAGGTTTGTGCAATCTCCTCTCAGGCCCTGAGGTTCAAGGGCTCAGCACCAAATGCACCACGGGGCTGATTGGGATCAAGCAAGTCCTGACAAACCATGGCTCTGCCTTGATTTCCCTCTGGTCTGGTGCCGTTCATTAGGAAGGTTTCCTACTGCAGTTAGAGAGAAATATTTCAAAGAGCTTCTATGAAATATGAATTCCTATTTTAAAGAGAGTGTTTTATAGCTCTTCTCATTAGACATATGTGATTGCAGTATTCAGTGGTTGATATTGATCCAGGTTCTCTCCTCAGGAACTTTGGCCTGCTCAGAGAAGTTGTGGCTTGTGGTCTGAGTGTGGACAACCTTGCTCCACATTGCCCAACCCCATCCTGTCTGTCCTCACTCACCTGGGACCTGCTTTGCTTGGAGAACTGCCTGCACTTAGGCCAAAAGGAGTTTCTTGCCTTTTTTTTTGTTGTTTTTTTGAAGCATTCTAAAACTCCTGAATTTCCTCATTGAAAACAGACACCTTCTATGAGTGTGTGCCAGCCCAAGGTACCACCAAACAGCTTCCCCTTCTCCAAGTCAGAACCCTGCAAGGAATGTTTGAGACCTTTGGACTCCTTGGTTCCACAAGGCATTGCTGGGTCACCATGCACTCTTGGTTCCATGAGGTTCTGCACTGTCACAATGGAGATTTGGTTCCATGGGGCCCCACGGTGTCACAATACTGTTTTGGTTTCCATGAGGCCTTGATCTGTCACAATGGACTTTTGTTCCTCGAGGTTCCATACTCTCAGCAATGGTCTCTGTAGTTCCAGAGTGTCACAATGGACTCTTGGTTCCATGTGGCCCCACGGTGTCACCGTGGTCTCCTTGGTTCCACAAGGCCGTGCAGTGTCACAATGGCTCACAGGTTCCATGAGGCCCCACAGTGTCACAGTGGCCCCTTGGTCCCATGAGTTTCCCCAGTGTCACAATGGTTCCTTGGCTCCACGTGGCCCAGGTGTCTCACAATGGACTCTTGGTTCCGTGGGGCCCCGCAGTGTCACAGGGGTTTCCTTGGTTCTGTAGGGTCACACTGGACACTGCAACGCCCCCTGCTGGCCGGGAGGACCTGGCACTGTGCGAGCACCTCCTGGTGGATGACCCCTGCAACTGTGAATGGCTTGTACTGGTTTGTACTGGTTTGTGCTGGGATGGGGTCCAGGGTGTGCTGGGACAGGGCTGGAGTCACTGGGTTGCACTGGGAGAGGGTGTGTGAGTGTCTGGGTGGACCTAGCACTGTGTGTACTGGTTGTACTGGGTTATACTGGTTTGTACTGGGATTGGCTGCTGGGGGGTTACTAGTTTGCACTGGGTTCTACTGGGAAAGGGAGCAGGGGTGTGTGAGTGCCCCCTGCTGGCTGGGAGGACCTGGTGGCCAACTGTGAGTTATACTGGGTTATACTGGTTTATATTGGGATGCAGTGCAGGGGGTCACTGGGTTATACTCATTTATACTGGGATGTGGTCCTGGGGTGACAGGGTTATACTGGTTTGTACTGGTTTCTACTGCTTTCTACTCAGTTATACTTGGATATTCTGGATTTTAGTGGGTTAAACTGTGATGTATTTGGTTATACTGGGAGGAGGCTTGGGGTTGCTTGGCACGGGGAGCAACTTCTGGGGATGCTGGTCTTACTGGTTTATGCTGGGATGGGGCTTGGGACCTACTGGGACTGACTTCAGGTTGTTGTGGCCTTACTGGTTTCTACTGGGAGCTGCCTCCATGGGCTCAGGGGCGACTCCTAATGCTTACTGGTTTATACTGGTGCCCTCTTAGTCCACACCTGGGAACACTGGTGGGTGCTGGTGGCAAGGCAGAGCCCCAAGGCTGAGCTGGCCTTCGCTGGGGCCCTGATGAGTTGTGACTTCTCCAACTTCTTGGCCTGGCAACACTGCCTGCAGCTGTTGATGCCCACCAGGAGCTCCAGCAAGGGGGAGGCCAGGGTGCTTCCCTCTGAAAAGCTGAAGGAAGGTGGGGGATTCCCTGGAAAAATTCCCACAATTCTGTGGGATCCCCAAAACTTTCCAGCCCCTCCCTCACCTAAACTGGGAGGTGGTGGGATCTGTTGGGTTGAATGGATAGACCTGGTGTTCCTAAATCTCCAATGACTTCCATGGGTAGGCCTGGTGCCTTAAATCCCTGTTGATTTTAATGGGTAGACCTGAACTCCCACACACCTGGGTATTCAGATATTTGAGTGCCCCCTTTCCCAGCCCAGAGCTGGAGCTGGTGCAGAACGCTGCTTTCACCGACCCCAGAGTCCAAAGTACCTGGGTGTACCTGTGCTACATCCTCTCTCAAGGTAGTTTGGGGATCTCTCCCCTCCCAGGGCCCTCACTGTGGACACACACATTTAGAGAGCTAAGAAATTACAGCTTGGCAATTCCTCTCAGGCCTGGATTTCTCCTGTCTCTCAGGTCCATTCCCAGGCTGACAAGCTGACTACAGCTTCAGTTAAGGAGGCAGTCTCCCAGAGTGATAACTTGGTGAAAAACAGAAAGGAATTCATAATAAAGATTAACACCTGGTGTCTTTCCCATGGGACATCCGGACATGCTGTCCCAGGGATGTTTGTCCCAATTGTCCAATGAACTACTGTCCTGTCCTAGCTCCACATAACACACTTTAAATACGGGATGTCCGTACAATAAAGTTGGCCTTTTTTCCCCAAAAGAGGTCCGTGTGTGTTGCTGTCTTTTCTTTCTCTTTGCAGCGCAGTAACCACACCTCACCTAAGTTTTGGGGTGCCCTCTGAATGTTGGGGTGCCCCTTGACAGCCTCCCAGCGACTGAGGGTCATCTGTTTCCAGGTCGACCAGGACGATGCAATGGTGGTCATCATCTTCTCCAGGCCTGTCATGGCCAGTCAGGACACTTGGGTGCCCCAAACATCACCTGGTTACACCTGGGGTACACCTGGGTACCCCTAAAATATCCAGGATCCCCCCCAAAATCACCTGGGTACACCTGGGTACCCCTTGGACACCTGGATCCAAACCCAAAACCCATGGAGTCCCCAAAAACTGGTGTCCCTAAATCCTCATTGCTTTGACTGGGTAGACCTGGTGTCCCTGAATATCCATTGACTTCAGTGAGGTAGACCTGGTGTCCTGTTTATCCCTGGTTATATTCACTAATCTTTCCCAGTGGTCCCAGTTATGCCCCAGTGCTCCCAGTATCCTCAGTGTTCCCCCTTATCTGCTCCCAGGAATAGCTCCCAGTTTGACTAATTTGCCCTCCCATTTCTCCCAGTGCTCCCAGTTTGCCCAGTTTGTCCCTTTCCTCCTTTCTAGTGCTTCCAGTTGTCCCCCAGTAGTTCCAGTTCCTCCCCCTTAGCCCTTCCTAGTGCTCCCAGTTTAACCAGTAACCCTTCCTGATCAAGCCCTATCAATGGGTAGACCTGGGGTCCCTAAATCCACAAAAGACTTCAATAGGTTAGACCTGGTGTCCCTCAGTTCCCATTGACTTCAATTGATAGACCTGATGTCGCAAAATTTTTTGGTGTTAAAAATGCCAATTTTGAGCTCAGAATTCCCAGATTTTGAGCTGAAAATGGAGATTTTTGGGCTTACCTGGAGGCACAGCTCCAGCACAGGCCCCAGGTGTGGGATCAGGGATTCAGAACTGGCTTCCAGGAATTCATCCAGGACTTCCAGAGCATCAGCACTGCGATACTGGAGTGGAAATTCATGAAATTCAGCCCATTTCCCCCAAATTTCTCCACTTTAGCAGCAAATTTCCGCAAAATCCACATTGACTTTAATGGAAAGACCTGGTATCCCTATATCCCCTTTGATTTTAATGGAGAAACCTGATGTCCAAAAAAATCCTTAATGGGAGATTAATATTATGAGTGATGGGGCAACTTAGAGACATTGTAAAAGAGGGTTTATTGCTTTATTGCATCACTCTCATAGAAGAGTGAGACATTAAAGGTGTTACATCCAATGCCATAATATCAGAAACTGCCTCATTCTTAGTTACAATGCCTAAAGTTAGTTTTTTAGCCAATCAAATACTTCTACAAAGTTTGCTAGTGTCTTTTTATACCAATCATTAATTGCTTTGATTCTCATGGCTTTGCTTCAATGTGTCATTTTTCAGCCAGTCATAAAACACTTCTCAAACTTACATTGACACATCTTAAGCTTCTAATTAAATTTTAAAATCTTTTACTATCTTACTTAACATACTGCTTTGCTTACATAATAGATATTTCTGTTTGCTGAAAACATATTTCTATTTAAACTACAAACTTATAGTCTTGTTTCATGTCTGTTTCACTTTAATGATCTAATTCTCTCCAAGGTCTTAGGTCAAACCCTGTATCCATCTCTATCTCTGAGCCTGTATGCACAAGGCCCTGAGAGCTCTCCGTGCCTGCATTTCCCACACTGCAGCATCCCAATGGACCCTTGGTTCCATGGGGACTCACAATGGCAGAAGGGTCTCCTTGGTTCCACAAGGTCCTGCAGAGCCCCTTGATTCAACGAGGCCTCAGAGTGTCATCATGGCCTCCAGGATTCCATGAGGCCCCACAGTGTCACAATGGATTCCTTTGGTTCCATGGAGTCCAGCACTGTTCCATGAATCCTCAGTTCCATGGGGCCCTGTAGTGTCACAATGGGCTCCTCAAATCAATGGGGCTGCGAAGTGTCACAGAAGTTTCCATGATTCCATGAGACTCCAAAGTGTCACAATGGCCCCTCGATTCCATGGAGCCCCACAGTGTCTCTGTGGTTTCCTTGGTTTCATAAGGCCCTGAAATGTCACAATGGTCTCCTTGTTTCACAAAGCCTCAAATTTTAAAAATGGCCTCCATGGTTTCATGAGGCCCTGCTGTGTCACAATGGACCCTCGGCTCCATGACACTACAAAGTGTCACAATGGTCTCTTTGACTTGCAGTATGAGAATGGACCCTTGGTCCCTTGGAGCTCACAGGGTCACTCTTGTCCCCTTAGTTCCATGAAGCCCTGCAGTGTCACAATGGTCCTTTGGTTCCATGATGCCCTGTACTGTAACAAAGATCTCCTTGATTCCACGGTGTCAGAATGGCCCCTTTGTCCCATGGAGCCCCACACTGTCACTGTGCTCCCCTTGATTCCATGAGGCCCTGCCATGCTACAATGGCCCCAATGGCTACAATGGTCTCCAGGGAGACTCTCTACAACCACCTGAACAGAGGCTGTAGTCAGGTGGGGGTCGGTCTCTTCTCCCAGGCAGCACCTGACAGAACGAGAGGACACAGTCTGAAGATGAGCCAGAGGTAGTTTAGGTTTGATATCAGGAAAAATTCTTCAGTAAAAGAGTGATTGGGCACTGGAATCTTCTGCCAAGGCAGGTGGTGGAGTCATTGTCCCTGGAGGCATTTATAAAAAGACTGGATGTGGCACTCAGAGTCATGGTTAAGTTTTTAGGTGATGTTAGGTCATAGGTTGGATCTGAAGATCTCAAAGGTCATTTCCAACTTCGTGATTCTGTTTCATAATAATCTCCATTGTTACATGAGGCCTGCAGTGTCACAATGGATGTTTGGTTTTATGAGTTCCCACAGTGTAACAATGGACCCTTGGTTCCATGAGGTTCTGTTGTATAACATGGTCACCTTGGTTCTGTGAGGCCCTGCAGTGTCACAATGCACCCATGGTTGCAGGAGGTTCCACAGTGTCACCATGGCCTCCTTGGATCTGCAGTATAACAATGGACCATTGGTTCCATGTGACCCCACAGTGTCACAATGGCCCCTTGGTTCCATGAGGCCTTTCTATGTCACAATGAACTTTTGGTTCCATGATGTTTCTCAGTACCACAATGGTGTCCTTGGAGCTGCAGTGTCAGAAAGGACCATCAGCTCCATGTGGCCCCACTCTGTCAAACTGGATTTTGGTTCCATGAGCTCCCATACTGTCAAAAGGCGCCTTTGTTCCTTCAGGATCCATAGTGGAATATTTGACTCCTTGGTTCTGTGAGGCCCTGCTGTCACCAAATCTCCAAAATATCAGAATATACCTCCTTAACTATAATTTGGTGTTAAAGGGGGCATCATTTTATTCAGGCCTCAGGTCCAATCTGAGATGAAAACTAATCTTATGTGGACATGTTATTCTACAAGTGTGTTGCCTATATTAAGTCACAACATGTGCTTTAAAATTTACTCATTTCTATAAAAGCCACCCAAAGTTACCAGATTCAATTTCTATTTTTTCTATCACATCATTCATGAGCCAGGTTTCTTATTTTTCTCTTCCAGCTTTTCTGGCTGGGAAAGCAGCCCCCTATATGACTTATTCCTGTGCTAAAATTTCAGAGGTGCAGTAAAAATTTGAATGAACCCTTTTGGTGTCAAGGCCAAGGCTCTGTGTGTGCAGGCAGAGGCAGGCAGGAGGCAGAGCTGTCAGCAAAGGAAGGGGCCAGCGAGGTGGGGCAGCCGGGGGATGACGACAGCCTGCAGGGACAGAGGCGCAGGGCATGGACACCGTAGGACAGCCTGGGCTGCAGAGGGCACAGGGATGGGCAGCAGCTGAAAGGCCCTGACACAGCCAACTCCTGCAGCACTTGGGCCATGCAGGCTGGCCCTGGGCCTGAGGCCAGCAGGGGACAAGTGAGCCTTGCTGTGCTGGGGCCTCATTGCCTCCTTGTCCCTGCTCAGCAGCCTGGCAGGGGCCGCCCCATGGTGCTGCCCTTGGCATTGCACATGCCCAGAGCCCAGTGGGCCGGGAAGAGCCCTGAGCAATGAGGGAGGGACAGGATCTGCCTTGCCAGGGGCTGGGGCTCAGCCCTTGGCCCTTTGCATTCCTGAAACACATCCAGGTTTGTTCAGCATCAGAGACACCTTTCCCTTGTTTGCCCCCACCTGTCATCAGTGCCTCCAGTGTTCTGCTCTAACTGGAACCAGGGGACACTTTCTGAGTCGTGTCCCTCAGTGGAGTCCATTAAAACTTCAGGAAACTGTGGAGTTTGAATATGATTTTGACTTCGGAGAAGTTTTCCTTCAGCTCCCTCTCAGGGACTGATGTCCAGGGACTCAGCACTGTTGAAAAATCCCAGCTCTACAGAGATGGGGAAACTGAGAGGCACTTTTTAAAAAAGATTTTTTTCCATTTTCAGTCTCCTTGAAGGTTGAAACATAAGAGGTGTAAAACTCCATGCCATTCTATCTGAAGCCAACTTATTTCCTCGTTATAAAACCTTAGAAATATTTCTTAGCCTATTCTCTTTTGCCACACAATGGTGCTAATAATTCTAATGCCAATCATCTATTATTTTACAACACACGATCTTGCCAAAATGCATATTTAACAGTTCTAATTCTCCTAAATATCTGATCTTTTTGCAAGGCCATTGTTTGAAACTTGTTTCTAGTTCAATCTCTCTCTCAGCAATGTCTTCTCTATTCCAGGGCCATTCTGAGTCAGCACACCTTATCTCAGAGTTTGCATCCAGATGTACAAGACTGTGTGAGCTTTCAGTCAGGCTTTAAGAATCCTTTACAAATCCATTTCTCACAAATATCCATCACAGAATGCTGCAATCAAATCTGCTCTAAAGAGAACAGTAATAAAATACACCCCAGAAAATTGGAATGGATATTTCTAAGAAGCACTTTGTCATATTTCTCCATAACTGGAGTTGAAAACCTTCCTGATGAACTGTGCCAGACCAGAGGGAAATCAAGGCAGAACTGTGGATTGCTAGGAAACCTCTGAAGAACTCAGTCAGAATCGAACTCCAAAGTTTCTGATGCCATTCATGGGTCCCACTGAGGGACACAACTGAGAAAGTGTCCCCAGGTTCCAGTGAGAGCAGGAAATTGGAGGCAGAGATGACAGGTGGTGTGGGAAATGCAGGCACGGAGAGCTCTCAGGGCCTTGTGCATACAGGCTCAGAGATTGAGATGGATCCAAGGTTTGACCCAAGACCTTGGAGAAATCTTGGACAATCAGAGCATTCAAAGTACAATAGATATAAAACAGGAATATAAGTTTTTAGTTTAAGTAGAAATATGTTTTAAACAAACAGAAATATGCATTATGTAAGGAAAGCAGTATGTTAAGTAAATTAGTAAAAGATTTTAAAGCTTAGCAATAAAACTTGTTATAAAGTTAATTAGAAGTTTAAGGTTTATCAGTGTAGGTTGGTGAAGTGTTATAGGATTGGTTGAAAAATGATGCATTGTGGCAAAGCCATGAGAAGCAAAGCAATTAATGATTGGTGTAAAAGGATGCTGGCAAACTTCACAGAATTATTTGATTGGCTAAAAACTAACATAAGGCATTGTAACTAAGAATGAGGAGGCTTCTGATTTTATGGTGTTGGATGTAACAGCTTTAATGTCTCACCCTTGTATGAGACTGACACCATGAGGCCATAAACCATCTTTGACAACGTCTCTCAGTTGCCCCATCTCTTGTAATATCAATCTCCCAATGCACATTTTCTTGACATCAGACATGACTAATGAAATCAATATGGACTTATGGACACCAGGTGTATCCCATTAAAGTCAATAGGGATTTAGGGACAACTGGTTTATCCATTAAAGTCAATGGGATTCTGAGGAAATTTGGCCCTAATATAGGGAAATTTGAGTAAATTTGGAGGAAATCTTGGGCTGAATTCTGGCAATTTCCACTCCAGGATTGCAGTGCCGATGCTCTGGATGTGCTGGATGAATTCCTGGAGGCCAATCCCAAATCCCTGATCCTTCACCTGCTGTCCACGCTGGAGCTGTGTTCCCAGGTAAGCCCAAAAATGTCCATTTTCATCCCAAAAGCTGGGAATTCCAAGCACAAAATTGGGATTTTTAGCACCAAAAGTTTTGGGACATCAGCTCTGCCCACTGAAGTCAAAGGGGATTGAAGGACACCAGGTCTACCCATTGATAGGGCTTGATTGGGAAGAGTTACTGTTTAAACTGGGAGCACTGGGAAGGGCTGAGAGGGGACACTGGGGTTACTAAGAGCACTGAAAAAACGTGGGACCACTGGGAGGGATTTGTAGCAATAAATGGAGATAAGCAGGACTCCAGGTCTAACCCGTTAAAATTAATAGGAATTTAGGGACAGCAGGTCTACCCTTTAAAGGCAATGGGGTTTAGGGGCACCAGGTCTACCCAATCAAAGCAATGAGGATGTTTGAGACACTAGAGTTTTCAGGGGTCCCAAGGGGTTTTTGGTGATCCAGGTATCCAAGGAGTAACCAGGTGTATCCAGGTGATTTCTGGGGGTATCCAGGTGATTTTTGGGGATAGCCAGGTGTAATCAGGTGATTTTTGGGAGGGATCCAGGTGATTTTGGGCAGTATCCAAGTATACCCCGATAATTTTCAGGGATATTCAGATTATTTTTGGGGCACCCAAGTGCCCTGACTCACCCTGACAGGCCAGGAGAAGATGATGGCCACCGTCCTCCCAGTCGATGGGGACACAGATGACCCTTGGCAGCTGTGGGGCTGTCAGGGTGCACCCCAACATTCAGGGGGTACCCAAAACTCCAGGTGAGGACATCAGGGGTGGGAGGGAGCCCTGAGTTACCTCAGGAGAGGATGCAGTGCAGGTACAGCCAGGTGCTTTGGTGCATGGGGTTGATGAAGATGGTATTCTGCAGCAGCCCTAGCTCTGGGGTGGGGAAAGGGGGCACCCCAAAATCTCAGGGGGACACCAGGGGAAACCCCAATATCTCACTGGGGACACCCAGATATCCAGGAGTTCAGGTCTGTTCATTGAAGTCAATGGGGATTTAGGAACACCAGGTCTACCCATTCAACACAACAGAACCCACCAGCTCCTGCTTTAGGCAAGGGAGGGGCTGGAAAATTTAGGGGATCCCGCAAAATTGTGGGAGATTTTTTGGGGAATCCCTCACCTTCCTTCAGCCTTCCAGGGGGCAGTGCCCTTGCCGTAGTTCCTGGTGGGCATCAGCAGCCCCAGGCAGTGTTGCCAGGCCGACAAGTTGGAGAAGTTGCGGCTCAGCAAGGCCCTGGTGAAGGCCAGCTCAGCTTTGAGGTCCTGCCTGGCTGCAAGTGCCTACCAGTGTTCCCAGGTGTGGACTGGGAAGGCACCAGTATAAACCAGTAAGCACT
This sequence comes from Sturnus vulgaris, assembly GCF_052056855.1. Taxonomy (NCBI): domain Eukaryota; kingdom Metazoa; phylum Chordata; class Aves; order Passeriformes; family Sturnidae; genus Sturnus; species Sturnus vulgaris. The sequence continues at coordinate 1,296,792 of NW_028276756.1, read as the reverse complement.
TGGAGCACTCCCAAGCTCCTGAAGCCTGTGGCAGCAGCTCCCAGTATAAACCAGTAAGGCCTCATGCACCCAAACCCATTCCCAGTATAGTCCAGGGGCTCCTAGTGTGGTCCTGAGGCTTCAAAGTTTATACTGGAAGGGCACCAGTATAAACCAGTAAGCACTGCGAGCCACCCCTGAGCCCATGGCAGCAGCTCCCAGTATAAACCAGTAAGGCTAGCACAACCTGAAGTCACTCCAAGTAGGTCCCAGGCCCCATCCCAGCATAAACCAGTAAGGCCAGCATCCCCAGAAGTTGCTCCCACTCAAGTGCCAAACATCCCCAAGCTCCCTCCCAGTATAACCCAGTACACCCCAGTCTGACCCAGTAAAATCCAGAATATCCCTGTATAACCCAGTATAAACCACTACAACCCAATCACCAACAGGACCACATCCCAATATAAACCAGTATAACCCAGTATAACTCACAGTTGGCCACCAGGTCCTCCAAGCCAGAAGGGGGCACTCACACACCCCTGCTCCCTTTCCCAGGAGAATCCACTACAAACCAGTAACACCCCAGCACCCCATCCCAATATAAACCAGTATAACCCAGTACAACCAGTACACACAGTGCTAGTTCGTCCCGGACACTCACACAACCTCTGCCAGTATAATCCAGTACAACCCAATGACCTCAGCCCTATCCCAGCACCCCCTGGACCCCATCCCAGCACAAACCAGTACAAACCAGTACAAACCAGTACAAGCCACTCTCAGTTGCAGGGGTTGGCCACCAGGAGGTGCTCGCACAGTGCCAGGTCCTCCCGGCCAGCAGGGGGCGCTGCAGTGTCCAGTGTGACCCTACAGAACCAAGGAAACCCCTGTGACACTGCGGGGCCCCACGGAACCAAGAGTCCATTGTGAGACACCTGCGCCACGTGGAGCCAAGGAACCATTGTGACACTGGGGAAACTCATGGCACCAAGGGGCCACTGTGACACTGTGGGGCCTCATGGAACCTGTGAGCCATTGTGACACTGCACGGCCTTGTGGAACCAAGGAGACCACGGTGACACTGTGGGGCCACATGGAACCAAGAGTCCATTGTGACACTCTGGAACTACAGAGACCATTGCTGAGTGTATGGAACCTCGAGGAACAAAAGTCCATTGTGACAGATCAAGGCCTCATGGAACCCAAAAGAGCATTGTGACACCGTGGGGCCCCATGGACCCAAATCTCCATTCTGACAGAACAGAACCTCATGGAACCAAGAGTGCATGGTGACCCAGCAATGCCTTGTGGAACCAAGGAAATCAAAGGTCTCAAACATTCCTTGCAGGGTTCTGACTTTGGGAAGGGGAACCTCCATGGTGGCAGCTTGGACTGGCACACACTCATAGAAGGTGTCTGCTTTCAATGAGGAAATTCAGAAGTTTTAGACTGTTTCAAAATTAAAAAACAAAAATGAGGGGAGGGGGAACTCCTTTTGGCCTGAGTGCAGCCAGTTCTCCAAGCAAAGCAGGTCCCAGTTGAGTGAGGACAGACAGGATGGGGTTGGGCAATGTGGGGCAAGGTTGTGCACACTGGGTCAGACCTCAAGGCACAGGTTCTCTGAGCAGGCCAGACCTCCTGAGGAGAGATCTTGGATCAATATCAATCACAGAATGCTGCAATCACCTCTGCTCTAAAGACAACAGCAATGAAATACTCCCTTCAAAATAGGAATGGGTATTTCTTAGCAGCTTTTGGAAATAATTCTCCATGACTGCATTTGAAAATCTTCCTAATGAATGGCACCAGACCAGAGGGAAATCAAGGCAGAGCCATGGTTTGTCAGGACTTCCTTGATCCCAATCAGCCCCGTGGTGCATTTGGAGCTGAGCCCTTGAACCTCAGGGCCTGAGAGCAGATTGCACAAACCTTTCCAGGAGTCCAAGGCAGAAGAAAAACCCAAAGTGTCTCAAAGCATCAATGGGTCCCACTGAGGTCCATCCCCAACACAGGCTCCTCATGGACTGCTTGGAGGGGAGAATGGGAGGAATTTCCCAAAAACCTCTCAGAAAATCAGTGTGCAAAGGAAAATCCAAACTACCTTTGAAACCTTGAGTATCTCAAAGTATTAATGAGCCCCACTGAGTGTCAATACAAAGCTCTCAAGGGACTAATTAAAGCAGATAATTGGGGGCATCACTGCATAAACCACTAAAAGAATTCGTGTAAAAATGGAAACTCCAAGTACCTTAAAAAAACTGAGTACCTCAAAGCATTAATGAGGCCCTCTGAGTATCATTACTGACAAAGCCTCTCAAGGGACTAATTAAAGCAGATAATTGGAAGCTGTCACTGCACAAACCTCTCAGACACCCAGTGTCAAAAAGTAGAACTTAAATTAACCCTGAGTACCTTGAAGTGTTAATGAGCTCCACTGAGTGTTGTTACTGACAAAGGCTCTCAAGGGACTCATTAAAGCAGATAATTGGAGGCCATGATTGCACAAAGCTCTCAGAGACTCCAAGGCAAAAGCAAAACCCAAAGTCCTCTGAAAAACCTGCAGTCCCTGGGAGCATGAAGGAGCCCCCAGGGCCATTCCTGACCAAGGCTCCCCAGGGACTCGTCCCAGCAGATCCCTGAGGCCACTGGGATGTGGGGGGATGCTGAGGGCAGGACAAGGGGTGACAGTGGCCAGCCTTGCTGGGGCTGTGCCAGGAGGCCCCAGTGGCTCAGGACAAGGTGTCTCCTCCCAGCCCTTGGTGGCACAGACCCTGCTGTGCCCCAGGGCACCAAGACTTGGCTTCTCTTTGTCCCCACCTGTCATCTCTGCCTCCAATTTCCTGCTCTAACTGGAAATAGGGAACACTTTCTCAGTCATGTCCCTCAATGGGACCCATTAAAAGTAAAAGAAACTTTGGACTTTCATTCTGACTTGGAGTTGTTGAGAGGTTTCCTAACAAACCATGGCTTAGCTTTGATTTCCCTCTGGTCTAGTGCAGTTCATTAAGGAAGTTCTCAAGTTCAGTTATGGAGAAACATTTCAAAGAGTTTGTGAGAAATACACATTCCTATTTTAAATGTTGTATTTTATTACTGTTGTTATGAATGACATTCTATTTGTCCAATTTTATCAAACAATAAGATTAAGTTTAGCAGCAATTTTTTAATAGCAAAAATTGTATATAAAGGAATACAAATCAAAGTATCTTGGATACATATATTTGAGTGTATAGAAAATTTGGCAGTGAGTAATTTAGTATAATTGAGGTTTGTGTAAAGCAGAAGCAAAACTGACCGGGGGTACAGGGAGGGGCTCCCATTCCCCACGTACCAAACAATCAAGGCCAAAAATCCCACTGATACACTGTATGCTAATATGGATTAATACAGAATTTTCTGGAAAGCTCCTCCCAGTTTCCATTCCTAAAATCTATGTCACTGTGTTGTGTGGAGCATTCTCTGTTAATGGTTAGGGGGTCTCTCATCCTTTTGAGGGTCTTATTTCCGATGAAGGCTCTTTGTCTTCATCAGTGTCTGCTGTGTGACCTTGCAGGCAGCACAAGTGCACTGAGCTTGGGGTTGTGTAGCTCAGCATAAGTTCCCACAATAAACCTTATTCAAGTTCATGCCTGGAATCATCCCAATTTGGCCCATTCCAAGGTCAAAACTTTTTATTTCTAGATGCTGCCTATCAAACCTATATCCTTCTACTACTCCCCCCTAACATCTGGAGTCTGCTTTGTCTCATCATTTCTTTTGCTTTCTAACAATTATTTTCTATTGATAGAAGTACAATTTTGCTAATATAGTCAAAATTTAGTTAGCATGAACCACATTTATCACATCTTTAATATTAAAATGAATTTTTCTTACTTATTAGTATTCCATATTTTTATAATCTATTTTTTATATTGTTATGTAAAAACTTTACATTATTAGTAACCAAAATATTATTGGTCATTGGTTCTAACTAACACAATTCCTTTCATTACATAAATAAGCTTTACTGGTTATTTATTTCTCCCTGCGTAAGATATTTCATAATAGTTGCAGTCATTTTGTCATCATTATTATCATCTTTTTCTCTGACAGGGTCAAGGTGGGTGCTTCAGGGTCCAGGGAGACATTTCTGGGGCACATTTGAGGCAATTTTGGGTCTGGGGAAAGAATTTAGAAGGAAGTTGAGGGACGGGAGGACACTTGGGGGCCTCGAGTGGGCACAGACAGAAAACTTAGGGATCCTGGGGGAAGGTCTGGGTTTCAGAGTGTCACTTGGGGGTCCAGGAGGGCACCTGGAGGTCAGGGAGGAGAATCTGGGGCCATTCGGGGTCCGGGCGGGCTCTTGGGGGGCTCTAACGGGGCTCTCCGGGCCGCGGGGGATGATGGGAGTTGTAGGCACAGGTATAATACGGTTCAAGGGGGCCGTGGAGCATCATGGGAGTTGTAGTCGCAGCTGCAATGTCTCTCGGTGGGTGCGGGGCATGACGGGAGATGAAGTCAGGGCTGGAATGGCGTTTAACCGGAACCGCGGAGCTTCATGGGAGCTGTAGTCCCGGAAGTGGTCCTCACGGCGAGTTTTTAGGTCGGGGAAAGCACTTAGGACACAGTTTTCCCTCTGAGCGGAGACTTCAGGTCCTCAGCGGGGAACGTATACGGGTCGGGAGAACTTGGGGGGAACTTGGGGAGCTCTAATCGGGCTCTTTAGGGCGCGGGGCAGGGCAGGAGTTTTCGGCGCGGGACTGGGTTATGAGGTGCTCTGAGCTCGCGGGGGATGGCAGGAGATGAATTCCCAGAAATGGCTGCAAGGGGAATCTATGGGGTTGGGAGCATTCCGGGGATCTGGGGACGTCTTTGGGTGGTCAAGAATGGGCCCTGAGGGGGCAATTCCGGATCCTGGAGGGTCCTGGGACACGTATGGGGCAGATGGGGAGCGGATACCGGGGGTTCTGTGGAGCGCGGGGCATGACGGGCATTGCAGTCCCAGCTCCAGTGGGGCTCTATGGGGCCGCGGTGCATGATGGGAGTTACAGGCAGAAAGGAAAGATGGCGCCGACTGCAGGCACCGCCCCCGAAGCCCCGATCCCTAAAGCTGAACCCCCTTGGTGGCACCTTGGACTGAAACACACTAATGGAAGGTGTCTGTATTTAGTGGGGAACATTAGGAGTTTTAAATTTCTTCAAAACTAAAAAAAAACCGAAAAACCCTGTTTGCCTGAGTGCAGGCAGTTCTCCAAGCAAAGCAGGTCCCAGGTGAGTGAGGACAGACAAGATGGGGTTGGGCAATGTGGGGCAAGGTTGTCCACACTGAGTCAGACCTCAAGGCACAGCTTCTCTTTTTATACACTGATATCAGCAATCTCCAGTTGATATTAATTCCTGAAACCTTATAATGCAGTCTGACCAGAGATGAAAATCAAGACCCTTTATGGCTGACAATCAGTCACACTCTGTCCCTACCCCCACCCCACCATTTCCCCCATCCAAGCCCTGGCACTCAGAGCAGCCTTGTGCAAATCTGAGCTCCCTCCCCTCCAGGCTATGCCTGCAGCTTTCAGCTCCTTGGCACCAACTCCCACCTGGTTTCCTTGGAGAAGGAGCTGCCTGAGACACAGAGGGATGTTCATTTCTTGTCAGCAAACAAACCAAAGGCAGGCACAGCTCCATTAAAAAACAGAAATCCAGCCCAAGGAGTTCTGGGCATTGGAGTCACATCCAGGGGTGTCCCCAGGGCTCAGGATTGGGGCCAGGGCAGTGAAATCTCTTTCTTGCTGATGTGGACGAGGGCATGGAGGGCACCCTGAGTCAGTGTCCAGGTGAGGCCAAGCTGGGTGGGAGTGTGGCTGTGCTGCAGGGCAGGAAGCTCTGCAGAGGGATCTGGACAGGCTGGAGCCATGGGCCCAGGACAATTGGATGAGGTTCAGCAAGGCCAAGGGCTGGCTCCTGCCCTGGGCTCACAACCACCCCAAATCCCTGGCTCTGCCCTGCCCCTGATCCCCACAGCCTGTCCTGTTTCCTTCATCCCTGCATTGCCAGGGACTTTGTGGGACAAGGGAGCTCTGCTGTGGGGATGGAGGGAGGTGCAAGTGCCAGCACTGCAGTGGGAACCACAACTCATCAGGTTTGTGTCCTTTGGGGGTCAGCAACTGGTGAGACTCAGAGGCACAGAAGGTTTCTCTTCTTGGCCAAAATAAAAAAAAATTACCAATGATAAAATTCAATAAACTTCAAAATTCTTTCCTCAGCTCTGTGCAATGTCAAAGCAGTATCTGATGTATCCACCATGAACAAGGTATTTCCATACAGGAACAGTTTTAGACACAGACATTAGAAAGGGTGATTCTGTGATAGATGTAGACACAATTAAGATGTTGACTAATGTGGAATGACCAGAGAACAATGGGAGGAGGAAATCTGGGAGCAATGGCAAGGCCATAGGACCAGCTGGTCTAGGGAAGAGATGTCCTTAGACATGGCCATTTAAACAGGAGAGGTGGAAACACCCAAATGAAGAGGGACATGAAATTATAGACAGTATAGTGGTAACACAGGTACAGGGGAAGATCAGCATTTCTTGTCCTGCCATCAGTACACATCCAGGAAATTTCTCTTCTCTTCTGGTGGGAAATTTTGACATTTCTTAAAGTACTCAAATGCCCCAGCTAATGAGATGTGCTCGTGCACCTCGCAAGCTGCAGGTCCCCTACAGCCCCAGAGGGCTCCTGTCCCATAAATATCAGCTCCAGCCCATTCCAAAATCGGGAGCAGCATCGTCCTGGGATCATCAGGGGCTGAGGTTGGAAGGGACCTCAGCAAGTCTGCAGCCAAACCTGTCAGAAACTGGGTCAGACCAAGTGGTTCAAGCCTTGATTTGGTGTGGATTGGAAATTCCCAAAGCCAGGGATGGGGCAGCATCTCAGAACCTGTCTGAGCCCATGGGAACAAAGGTTTTCCACATGTCCTGTCTGATCTGCCCTCATTCCCCTTCCACCCATTGACTTTTGTCCCCTCCAGCCCCCCCAGTGCAGAGCCTGGCTCTGTGTTCTCCATCAGCTCCTGGGTGGCTCTGCCAGGCTGGCATGAGGAGCCCCTCAGCCTTCCCTGCTCCAGGCTGGACAAGCCCAGCTCCCTCAGCCTCTCCTCACAGCCAAAGGGCTCCAGCCCCACCTTGGAGGCCCTTCCCTCACCCTGCTCCAGCTGCCAGACATCTTTCCTGCCCTGGGCAACCCAAACCAGGCCCCAGTGACCTGGATAATCCACGGCCTTGATGTCCTGGTCACACAGCCCTGGCCCCTTGTCCCCGTGTCAGGCTCTGGGGTTGATTTGTGGAACATCCTTGGGGGAGGCTGTGGCTCCAGGTGGAGCAGGGGGATCCCAGGGGACAGGGGACCCTGCTGGGCATGAACAGCATTGGACTTGTCTGGGGAAACTGTGAGGGGGGGCTGGGGCAGAGTGACCAACCCAGTGACCTCACACAGCCCCTGCTGTGATGTCACAAAGTAGCCCAGTGATGTCACAGCCTGCTCTGTGATGTCATTGTCTGCTCTATGCCATAGCTGCTCAGTGACCTCACATAGCCCACTCTGTGATGTCATAGCCCACTCTGTGACCTCATGTTACCAGATGATAAATTGCCCACACAAGTGAGCTGACACAATCCTTATTCTCCAGAACCCTGGGCCTCTGGAAACTGCACAATGCCTGTTGTATAAGAAGGGGAACTGGAAGTTTGTAGCTGTCGGGGCTTTGGGCTTTGGGCCCCGAGCTGCCACAACGTGCCCGGATAAGATGTCCCACAAGGAACAGCCTTTCCTGGTGTCTCAGGCAAATTTCAGCCACGAGGTAGGAGGATGCAAGCAATGCCTGGAGTCCAGGCCTTCAGCCCATGTTGTGATTTGAGCCTTGCTTCCAAAGTACCTTTGGCCAGCAGAGGAAGGAGACCGAGGAAGCTGCAGGGAGATTCCACAGACACTTTATTTCTTCCACGAAGGGGTCTCAGGCAGCAATTCAATGGACAAGGTACTAACAGGGGCTTTTGTAGGGTCAGGGTGTCTTGAAAACAGACCAATTATTTAGGGGATTGTAAAACGGACCAACTACTTAGGGATTTTAGAGAAAAGGGACCAATTGCTAAGGGGATTGAAAATGGACCAATTATATCACAGGGAGATAAAGTGAGGTTTGCAAAGGGGGGAAATATTTCCAGTATTAGTCATTCTAAGTAAGCAATTTCTTATCTAAGGGATAGCTTTGCAAGGAGGCTCTGTTAGGGTTTCTGCTCCTTCCACAGAAGTTCACCAGTTTCAATGTCCTGCCAACTTAGCCAGACCAACTGGAACATTGGGGTCCACGACCACCAGGGACCACCACAGAGACCCCCAGGACAGAAGAACCCATGGGTAAAGAGGTGTTGGGAGTTGTTTTTTTCCTTCCGTCTCTGCCTGTGGAATTTTTTCCCACTGATATGCTAAGGATCACTGCTGGCTAGGGCCTTGAGACTTAGAGATGGGGGAGGGAGAGACTCCCTGGTTTCTTTAGGAGTTTCTCTTGGAGGGCAGGGGTGGAGGGGGGGGAACAGTGCGAGATGAGAAGAGGGTAAAGGAGGGTGGGGGGCTGTTGCTGGCACTCGCTTGCTTTGGCTGTTGGAGGAGGAAGGCCACTGGAAAACCTCACCCCGCCATCCCAATGCCAGGAGCTGCCTCTTCTGGTGTTGGGCCCCACACCCCTGCTAGGACGCTCTCCTGCTTCAGTTTGCTATCTCCAAGCATCCTGTTGGGGCACTGGGACCAATACTGCTCGAAGGATTTGTGAGCACAGCCTCTCCTCCACCCTTCCCATCTGGGACACGGCCACCATCACCCCAGTGCCCCTGCAGCTGTGCAGGATCTGCCCCTGTCCACCAGGAACCTGCCAGAGCTCACTGCCAACTGGGAGGGTAACTGCACCAGAGGGGAAAAGTCCCCGCAGCCAAGAGAACAGAGAACTGTTACTGGGTTCCTGTTCTGTTTGTTGTTAATTTCATAGTTGTTGTTTTGTTTTGCCTTGTTATATATATATTAGTAAAGAACTGTTATTCCTATCCCCATATCTTTGCCTGACAGCCCCTTCATTTCAAAATGATACAAATTCAGAGGGAGGGATTTACTTTCTCCATTGGAAGGGAAGGCCCTGCTTTCCCTAGTAGACAGCTGTCTTTCAAACCAGGACAGGGTGGTCAGTGGGAGGTGATCAGTGGCTGTGGTCAGTGGCAGTGTGGGCATTGGTGTCTGGGCAGTGGGTGTGGTCAGTGAAGGGGTGGTAAGTTGGTGTGGTCAGTGGCATGTGATCAGTCAGGGTACGGCCAGTTCGGTGCTCAGTCACTTTGTTCAGTTGAGTGGTCAGTGGATTGTGGTCAGGAGTGGTCAGTGGGTGTGGTCAGTGGGAGAATTCAGTGGGTTGTGGTCCGTGGGTGTGGTCAGTTGTGATATGATCAGTTGTGATATAATCAGCAATGGTCAGTTGCGTGGTCACTTGGTGTGGTCAGTGGGTGGGGCATTGGGTGTGGTCAGTGGTTGTGGTCAGTGGGGTGTGGTCAGTGGGTGTGGTCAATGGTTGTGGTAAGTGAATGTGGTTGATGCAGGTGGTCAGTGGGGGTGTGGTGAGGGTTTGTGGTCAGTGGATGGGGTCAGTTGGGTTTCAATTGGAGTGTGGTCAGTGGTTGTAGTCAGAGATTGTGGTCATTGGGGAATGGCCAACTGGTGAGGTTAGTGAGGGTGGTCAGTGCATGGGTCAGACTTGATGATTTCCAAGGTTTTTTCCACCTTTGCTGATTCTGTGATTCTCTGAAACCACCCCTGGAGCAGTTCCAGGATGAGCCCTGGGCCTCCTCTTCACAAGGTCCAGCAGCCCAGGTCCCTCAGCTTCTCCACACAGCCCCAAAGCCCATCCTGTCAGTCCTGCAGAGCCTCTCCAGCCCCTCCTCATTGCCCACAACAGGGAGCCCCACACCCAGACACAGCAGCCCAGATGTGCCCCCCTGGCCTGTGGTGCCTCTGGCAAGGGAGCAGCACGAGGCACTGCAGGACCCTGCAGACAATTCCTGAAGCACTTGGAGGATGATCCTGCTCCCCAAGGGATGTTCCCATGGTGCCAACTGAGGAAGTGAAATCGGGAGTGAGGCCAGAGGGGAAAAGGACAAACAGGGATGGCTGTTTGCAGGGGAGGGACAGGGATGGCCAAGAGGAAGAAATCTTGAGAAGGTAAGAAAAAAGAAAGCAAAGGTGAAGCAAAGGAAATGCTCAAGGCAGTTTGGTGGTGGCTGCCAGGCAGCAATGTCTGCAGTGGGACAGGAAACTCACAGCTGATGGGAACAAACTTCCTGGCTGACTTCAGAGGCCATGACAAAGCTGAGTGGTTTCCCTGCCGTCCCCCAGCCCTTGCTGGCCCCAGGGGCTGATGGCATTTGTGCTCACTCAGCTCCATGTCCCCACAGCAGCACCATGGGGGTGCTGAGCCTGCTGTGTGCAATGCAAACAGGGGCTCCTGAGCCAGTGCTGCCGTGTGTGTGCCTGCAAGGATGCGGCTCCTGTGTGAGCTGGGGGAGAGGCCAGGGCTGCAGAGGGGGGATGTTGTTGGCAGGTGCATGAGGACGCTCTGGGACGCTGCCCTGGGGTGTCCAGCGCACTGGGGATGGATCAGCCCCTGCTCTGCTGCTCCTTGCCAGGGTGTCCCCCTTGCAGGGAGCTTGCAGAGCACCAGCCATGCTGTTTGCCCCCAGCCTGCCCACGGCCAGCCTGGGGCTGCTCCCGGGGCTTTTCTGTGCTCAGCATTGGGCTGGCCAAGGGTTGTGGAGAGAGCCTGGCCAAGGAGCCTGGAGCCCCCAGGCCCTGGCCTGAGGCATCAGCGCTGCCCCAGCAGTGCCCATGGCCTGTCCCTGCTGCAGCCCCGGCACTGCCACCCCCAGGGCTGTGCCCGGCCCCGAGAGCACTCAGGCCCTGCAGCAACACGAGGGCCAGGAGGGCAGCGGGGCAGTGGCACGGGAGCAGCACTGGCAACACCAAGTGCTGCTGCTGCTGCTGGGCACAGCTGCTGTGCCAGCACTGATCTGCCCCAGCTCTGCACACAGACATTGCTGCTGCAGCTCCAGAGAAGGGAACAAAAGGGGCATCTCTGGAGAAAACTTTGCTGGGAGATCCTTTAGTTCATATATAGCCACCAAGAGTGGAGCTCCTCATTGACAGAGCCTGTGGCCACAGGGAAGGTGGGGAGAAACAAATTGAGAAATGAGACGAGCAAAAGCTTATATTTGTGGACAATATGGAAAAACTAAAACAAAGGAAAAAGAATCACACAACTAAGCAAACAAGACCTATTAAAAATGGATTTTATTTATGTGATTTTCATTATTTTTGTGGAAGTTTAATGTCCCTGAAACCCTCCAGTCATCAGTCTCCACATTGCAGCCTTGAGCTCCTGGTTCCTGAGACTGTAGATGAGGGGATTCAGGGCTGGAGTCACCACTGAGTACAGAACTGACAGTGCCAGATCCAGGGATGGGGAGGAGATGGAGGGGGGCTTCAGGTTAGCAAACATGCCAGTGCTGACAAACAGGGAGACCACAGCCAGGTGAGGGAGGCAGGTGGAAAAGGCTTTGTGCCGTCCCTGCTCAGAGGGGATCCTCAGCACAGCCCTGAAGATCTGCACATAGGAGAAAACAATGAACACGAAACAGCCAGAAGCTAAACAGGCACTAACAGCAATGAGCCCAACTTCCCTGAGGTTGGAGTGTGAGCAGGAGAGCTTGAGGATCTGGGGGATTTCACAGAAGAACTGGCCCAGGGCATTGCCATGGCACAGGGGCAGGGAAAATGTATTGGCTGTGTGCAGCAGAGCATTGAGAAAGCCACTGGCCCAGGCAGCTGCTGCCATGTGGGCACAAGCTCTGCTGCCCAGGAGGGTCCCGTAGTGCAGGGGTTTGCAGATGGACACGTAGCGGTCGTAGCACATGATGGTCAGGAGGAAATACTCTGATGAGATGAAAAAGGCAAAGAAAAAGAGCTGAGCAGCGCATCCAGCATAGGAGATGTTTCTGGTGTCCCAGAGGGAATTGTGCATGGCTTTGGGGACAGTGGTGCAGATGGAGCCCAGGTCAGAGAGGGCCAGGTTGAGCAGGAAGAAGAACATGGGGGTGTGCAGGTGGTGGCCGCAGGCTACGGCGCTGATGATGAGGCCGTTGGCCAGGAGGGCAGCCAGGGAGATGGCCAGGAAGAGGCAGAAGTGCAGGAGCTGCAGCTGCCGCGTGTCTGCCAATGGCAGCAGGAGGAAGTGGCTGATGGAGCTGCTGTTGGACATTTGCTAGGTCTTGGTATGGGGATCTGTAAGAAAAGTAATCATGGAATAGTTCAGTTTGGAGAGGACTGTAAATATCCCAGCCCAGCTTGGTGGCACTTTCCACCCACTGCCTGCCCAGGGCTCTGCTTCCTGGAGCTGTCCCTGCCAGCAGCTGCTTCCCTGTGCCCAGGGCTGGGCCCTGCCAGTGCTGCCAGAGCCCAGCCAAGCCCTGGGGGCTCAGCTCTGCCCTGAAAACGCTTCTCAGCACAGGGCAATGCCCAGGGCCACCTCTGCCTTTGCAGGCTCTGATGGGAACATCACAGCAACCCTGAGGAGGCTGGAATGTGACAGTGATGCTGCCTGTGAGGGACCCTGTGCTGATTTCTGTCACTGACTGCTTTATTAAGATCTGAGAGAAAAAAATTATATCTTTCCCCAATCTGAGCTGAGAGATGATGCAATTTGCCATCTAAGCAACCTAGAGCAGTGGGTTATAAAATCAGGATTTTCCTTTTTATGCAGCCCCTGCCTCACCGTGCTCCCTGTATAGTCTACTTAGAAATATTGTGGAGTTAAATGCTATGCTGGGAGCAGTCCTGAACAATGCAGCATCCTCACCAGAAAAGGAGAACACTTCCAAGCCTCACCAGCTGTCTCCTTCCACCCAGACCTTGTCCCCCAGTGCTGGGAGCAGCTCCCAGGGCTGGCTGAGAGCTGTCCCTGGCAGGCAGCAGAGTCCCTGCCCCAGCACAGCACCCTGGGCTGCAGGACCCTGCTCTGCACCACAGCCCTGGGCACCCCTGGCTGCTCTACACAAGAGATCATCAGAGAATGTACTCACACAGTCTGCAGGCATTGGGATGTTGCAGCTTTAGGAGATGACTGCAGGAGCTGCAGCTGCATTGTCCTGCAGCCAGAGGCTTCCTGAGTCAAGGGCTGGGAATGATTGTGCCCCAGTCCCTTCTGAGCATCTTCCCAGCCCTGACTGATTGAAGCTCTCTGTGCCTCTGAGCTGTGCCTGGGGTGGCTGCAGGCAGTGCCCCAGCCCTGCCGGGCTATGCACAGGAGCTGCCCTTCAGGAGAAATATGTTTTTGAAGCACTTCTTGGTTGCCATGAGACCCAGCTCAGAAGCATAGACAGAGAACAAGGACTTTAATGACCCTCTTGAGGGTTTGGATGTGTCCCTGAGTCCCTGAGAGAGTGTTCAAAAAAAGTACTCAATAACTCAAAATTAGATTGAAACTACAAAGTTTATTGAAGTTTTAATCAATTCCACTGAGGGACACAACTCACATGAAAGTGTCCCCTGGTTCCAGTTAGAGCAGAACACTGGAGGCACTGATGACAGGTGGGGACAATCAAGGGAAAGGTGTCTCTGATGCTGAGCAAACCTGGATGTGTTTCAGGAATGCAAAGGGCCAAGGGCTGAGCCCCAGCCCCTGGCAAGGCAGATCCTGTCCCTCCCTCATTGCTCAGGGCTCTTCCCGGGCCACTGGGCTCTGGGCATGTGCAATGCCAAGGGCAGCACCATGGGGCGGCCCCTGCCAGGCTGCTGAGCAGGGACAAGGAGGCAATGAGGCCCCAGCACAGCAAGGCTCACTTGTCCCCTGCTGGCCTCAGGCCCAGGGCCAGCCTGCATGGCCCAAGTGCTGCAGGAGTTGGCTGTGTCAGGGCCTTTCAGCTGCTGCCCATCCCTGTGCCCTCTGCAGCCCAGGCTGTCCTACGGTGTCCATGCCCTGCGCCTCTGTCCCTGCAGGCTGTCGTCATCCCCCGGCTGCCCCACCTCGCTGGCCCCTTCCTTTGCTGACAGCTCTGCCTCCTGCCTGCCTCTGCCTGGACACACAAAGCCTTGGGCTTCATACCAAATGGGTTCAATTCAAGTTTTGCTGTGCCTGTGAACTTTTAGCACAGGAACAAGGCAGTCAGGGCCTGCTTTCTCAGAAGGAATGGTTGGAAGAGTAGAAGAAGACATCTGTCTCAAGGGTGCAGTGATAGAAAAAACAAGGACTGAATCTGGGAAATTTGGGGGGGGTTTATGGAAATGGATATATTGTAACACACATATATTCACTGAATATAAGCAACACACTGTGACTTAATTGCCCACTTAATGTTAGGAGTTATCCCACATTGGACCTAAGGCCTGCAAAAAATGATGCCCTCTTTAACACTGAATTAGTGTTAAGAAGTGTTATTCTGGTATTTTGGAGATTTGGTGACAGTGGGGCCTCACAGAACCAAAGTGTCAATTGTTACACTATGGAACCTCAAGGAACAAAGGGACCTTTTAGCACTGTGGGAGCTCATGGAGCAAAAATCTATTTTGACAGAATGGGGTTACATAGAACCTCTGGTCCCTTGTGACACTGCAGCTCCAAGGACACCATTGTGGAACTGAGAAACCTCATGGAACCAAAAGTCCATTGTGACAGAGAAAGGCCTCATGGAACCAAGGGGCCATTGTGACACTGTGGGGTCACATGGAACCAATGGTCCATTGTTATACTGCAGCTCCAAGGTGGCCATGGTGACACTGTGGAACCTCCTGCAACCATGGGTGCATTATGACATTGCAGGGCCTCCCAGAACAAAGGTGACCATGTTATACTACAGAACCTCATGGAACAAAGGGTCCATGGTGACATTGTGGAAATGTTACTGAGAGTATGAAAACTCATGGAACCAGAAATCCATTGTGACCAAGGTGCCATTGTGACACTGTGGATCCAAGGAGACCAATGTGACACTAAGGAACCTCATGGAATCATAGATTCATTGTGACACGGTGGGTACTCATGGAACAATGGAGACTCTTATGATACAGAATCACAGAATTAATGAGGTTGGAAAAGACCTTTGAAATCATCATGACCTAACATCACCTCATCAATTTAATCATGGCTCTGAGTGCAATGTCCAGGCTTTTTTTAATGCTGCCAAGGACTGTGACTCCACCACTTCCCTGGGCAGAAGATTTCAGTGCCCAATCACTCTTGCAGTGAAGGATTTATTTCCTGATGTCAAACCTAATCTGTCCTTGGCTCATCTTCAGACTGTGTCCTCTCATGCTGTCAGTGCTTGCCTGGGAGAAGAGACTGACCCCCACCTGACTACAGCCTCTGTTCAGGTGGTTGTAGAGAGTCTCCCTGGAGACCATTGTAGCCATTGGGGCCATTGTAGCACGGCAGGGCCTCATGGAATCAAGGGGAGCACAGTGACAGTGTGGGGCTCCATGGGACAAAGGGATCATTCTGACACCATGGAACCAAGGAGATCTTTGTTATATGACAGGGCATCATGGAACCAAAGGAGATAATTTTTACAATTTGAGGCTTTTTGAAATCAAAGGACCATTGTGGCATTTCAGGGCATTTTGGAACCAAGGGGACCCTAGTGATATTCCTGGACTCAATGGAACTAAGGGGCCATTGTGACACTGTGGGGTCTCATGGAATCAATGTTCTGTTGTGACACTGCAGGGCCTTATGGAATCATGGAGACTATTTTGACACTACAGGTGATGCCTTGGAGTGGCTGTCAGGAACGGAGGCTAGAAATGGTTAAGAGAATAAAGTGGGTATTTATTAAAGGCTTTCAATAGATTCACCTTCGACATTCAAAAGCCTCCCAGGGGCTACACCCAAGATGGATTGTGATGATGAGTTTTTCAGACAGATTTAAGTTTGGTCTGTTTGCATGTCAGGGGTTAATCTTCCAATTACAGCTTCAGGTAATGAAGTCATACTCCCCCAGTTTGTCCCCCTGCAATTCAATTTTGTTTATATTTTTGGGGGCCTGAGGCTGTAGGGTGTCCTTGATTTTTAGAGGAATTGATTTGTCTGACCAAAAGGTGAAGACATGGATCTAACACTTTATATGGAGTTTAGAGTTATGCCCATATGCAGTAGAGGATTTGAAAAATATAAAGTCTAAAATCTTAAGGCATCACTGGCCTCACTGAATCAAGGGGCCACTGTGACACTTTGTGGCCTCATGGAACCAAGGAGTCCATTGTGACACTATGAGGCCTCATGGAAACAAGGAACCATTGTGACACTATGGGGTCCTGTCAGGCCAAGGGGTGATTGTGTCACTGTGGGGCACCACTGAACCAAGGAGCTCATTGTGACACTACAGGGCCCCATGGAACTGAGGATTCATGGAACAGTGCAGGACCCCATGGAACCAAAGGTCCATTGTGACATTGCAGGGTCTCATGGAATCCTGGAGGCCATGATGACACTTTGAGGCCTCATTGAATCAAGGAGCCCTGCAGGGCCTCATGGAACCAAGGAGATCCTTCTGATACTGTGAGTCCCCATGGAACCAAGGGTCCATTGGGATACTGTGGCACCAAGGAGACCCCTGTGACACTGCAAGGCCTCATGGAAACAAGGCACCATTGTGACACTGTAGAGCCCCATGGAAACAAGAGGCCAGGGTTACACAGCTGGGCCTCAAGGAACCAAGGATCCAATATGGCACAACCATTGTGGCACTGTGGGGTCCCATGGAAACAAGGGAACAGGTAACAGGTCTGGTTGGCTTGGCCTGACTGGTCCAACTGCCCTTGGCATGTCAAGGGTCTCTTCTCATGCACCCCTGAAACCCTGGGGCTCTGGGATTTTCTTTCAAATGGAAAAGAACTGCCCTTCTCATCCAGGCACCCATTGGCAAAATGAGATTTCCCTCTCCAAAATTCTCAATATCCGTGATTGCTGCCAAACAAAAGTTGCCATTTCCAACACTCTGGCTGCCCTTGGCTTCCTTAGAGCTGGGTCTCATCTGTCTTCAAACACTGGGGCTCCATGCTCTCCTTCCTATGGAAAAAACCATCCCTCTTGCAGAGGCACCCATGGCAAAAATTGGTGCTTTTCTTCCAGAATTCCTATCTGCAAAGGCTTCTGCCAGACAAAAGTGGCCAGGACAGACAGGTCTGGCTGGCCTTGGCCTCTGGTGGCTGCAGTTCATGAAGCCATGAAACACAGGGGATTCATGGATTCCTTCCTGTGGAGACCATGGTGACACTGTGGGGCCCCATGGAACCATGGTGACCATTGAGACACTTTGGGGCCTTCTGAAATGAAAGAGCCATTGTAATACTGTGGGGACACCATGGATCTAAGGGATTATTGTGACACTGCAGGGTACCATGGATCCAAGGGACCATTGTGACACTGTGGGGACTCCATGGAACCAAGGACACCACTGTGGCACTGCTGGGCTGCATGGTGCCAAGGGGCCGGTGGGGAGCAGCAGGGCTTTGTGGAACCAAGAGGCCATTGTTGCATTACAGGGCCTGGTGCAGCCAAAGGGCCGTTGGGATCCTGCAGGGCACCATGGATCCATGGAGACCATTGTGGCATTGCAAGGCTCCATGGAATCATGGAGACCATTGTGACACTGTGGGGAACCAAAGGGCCATTGTGACCCTGCATGGCCTCATGGCAGCAAGGGGCCATTGTGACACTGCAGAAGCAAGGAGAACATTGTGACACTCTGAAGCCCCATGGAAACAAGGTGAGAGCCCAGGAGATAAAACCCACTCGTGTCAGCTGAGCTGTGTGACTCTGCAGGGCCAGGACACGTTCCAGCAGGTGTGTGCTGCTGTGCCAGTCCCCTGGCAGGGATCTCACACAGGCAGGTGCAGCACTGAGGAGCTTGGTCTGTGGCCTTGGTGGCATGGCCAGTGTGAGAAGGTGCCCCAGGGCTTTGGAGCATCCCTCCAGCCTCTTCCATCAGCCATTTCCAAACCTGGACACTCACCCCACTTTCTTGGTCTGTTTGTTCTGTGCTTATCTCCTTCCTCCTGCCCATTTCAGCACTGCTCTGGGGGCAGCATCAGCCCTGCCTGGGCTCCCTCCTCACCCAGCCCTTGGCAGAGCCCAGAGCAGGGCTCTCTGTGAACCCTGGCACAGGATGTGGGTGCTGGGACTGGACACTGAGGTGTGGAGTGGACACTCTGGTGGGAAACATTTGCCCACCCAAAACACTCCCTGTGCTGTGCCGTGTCTGATGAGGGGATGTGGGGCCTGTGCTGGCCAGGGGGGCTGTGCTGCCCCAGGGACAAATGACAGGCATGAGCCACAGCACAACGACCAGGAGGTGGAAGTGAGGACAAGGTACAGAGGAGGAATTCAGAAATCTGCCCTGAGCGTGCAAGGGACATTTTAAAGCTGCAAGGCCAAGCAGGCCATTGGGACACTGTGGGGCCTGATTGAGCAGATGAGAATATCATGACACAGTGAGAATTTATGGAAACAAGGATCCATAGTGACACTTTGGGGTCTCATTTGACCAGGAGTCCAACTGTGGCCCTGCATAGCCAAGGAGATGATTATGACACTACAGGGTCTCATGGAACCAGGGGCTCATTGTGACACTGCAAGTGCCTATGGAGCCAAGGTGACCAGTGTGACACAATGAGGCCCATAGTTCCAAGGAAATTTGTGACACCAAGGGCTCCCATGGAACCAAAGGGACATTGTGACACTGGGAGGCCTCAAGGAATCATGGAGATAATGATGATATTCTAGGGCCTAATGGGACTGTGGTAACACCAAGTTGGTTTGATATCACCAGTGTCAATGTCCTTCCTAAACTGGGAGCCCATATCTGGACACATCACCTGAGGCACAGCCTTAACAGTGCTGAGCACAGGGGAAGAATCACTGCCCAGGTTCTGCTGGCCACACCATTCCTGATCCAGGCCAGGTGCCTCTGCAGAGCCCTCCTACCCTCCAGCACATCCACACTCACACCCAGCTTGGTGCCATCTGCACATTTGCTGATGGGGCACTCAATGCCCTCATCCAGATCATCAATGCAGATATTGAAATCCACGCTGGCTGGCTCTGATCCCTCAGCCATCCTGGAGGTGCCCTGTGATGGCACTCAAGGTGATCTGTTCCATCACCTCACCAGGCACCCAGGTCAGGCTGACAGGCCTGCACTTCCCCACATCCTCCTTCCAGCCCTTCTTGGGCATGGGCTCACATTGGCACCTCCAGTCCTCTGGCACCTCCCTGCTGAGCCAGCACTGATGAGAAATGATGGAGAGCAGCTTGGGGAGCTCATCCAGCAGCTCCCTCATCCCCCTAGGATGGATCCCATCTGCTCCCAGAGACACCTGTGAGCATCTGAGTGGCTCAGCAGGGCCCCAGCTGCTTCCTCCTGGATTACAGGGGTCTGTTCTGCTCCCTGTCCCCATCTACCAGCTCAGGAGAACACTTGGCCTGAGCTCAACCTTTCTTACTGTTGAAAACTGAGGCAAGGAATGTGTTAAGTACCTCAAATTCTTCCTCATCTTTAATTACTATATTCCCGACTGCATCCAATAAAGAACTGAGGTTTTCCTTGTCCCTGCTTTGGCTATTAATATATGTATAAACATTATTTTCAGTATTTTTCAAAGAAGCGGCAACGTTAAGCTGCAATAGAGCTTTCAGCTCTCTCCTTTTCTTCCTGCAAGATTTAATAACATCCTTAAAATCTTCCTGAGTTGCCTTCCCCTTGGTCCAAAGCTGATGCACCTTCTTTTTTCCCTGAGTTCCTGGAAAAAGCTTCATGCCCAACCAGGCCAGTCATTTTCCTTGCTAGCTCAGTTTTGGCATGCAGGACAGGCTGCTCCTTCTCCTTCAAGATTTCTTTCTTGAGGTGTGTCCATCCTTCCTGAAAACCTTTATTTTTACAGGCTGTTTGCCTCAAAGAAATCAGTACCTGATTTGGTTCTCTCCAAATCTGCATCCTGAATAGGCTGAAGTCTGCCCTCCATGATTCCACTGTAGAAGTTTAAATGATAGCTCTCCTTTTTTCACAGAATATTGAAAACTGGATTATTTCATGGTCACTGTACCCCAAACAGCCTCTGACCACCACATCTCCCACCAGCCCTTCTCTGTTTGTGAACAGCAGGACACAGAGCTTTCCTTGGGAGTGTTCTAAATGTTCTCCTTACTCCTACTTTAGCCATTAATGTATTGAGAAAATAATTTCTGTTATCCTTCACAGAACGGGTCAGGTTAAGTCCTAATTGAGGTTTCACCTCCCAACTTTTCTTTCTGCATGATTTAACAACATCCATTAATATTTCCTGAGTTACCTGCCCCTTGGTCAAAAGGTGATGCACCTTCTTTTTTCCTTGAGTTCCTGGAAAAAGCTCCATGCCCAGCCAGCTCAGTCATTTTTTCCTCGCTAGCTCACTTTTGGCACAGAGGTACAGGCTGCTCCTGCTCCTTCAAGATTTATTTCTCGAAGTGTGTCCATCCTTGGATCCCTTGGATCTGTCCATTCCTTTGTTTTTAAGGGCAGCTTCCCCTAAAAAAATCAGTACCTGATTCAGTTATCCCCAAATCTTCATCCTGAAAAGGCCAGTCTACTCTCCATAAATCCAGTGTAGAAGTTTTGTTGATGCCCCTCTTTCTCTCACAGAATATTGAAAACTCGATTATTTCATGGTCACTCTACCCCAGGCAGCTTCTGACCACCACATCTCCCACCAGCCCTTCTCTGTTTGTGAACAGCAGGAGACAGAGCTTCCCTTGGGAGTGACAGTGTTACCAAAAATTCAGCAAAATAAACAACTCCTTAACACCAATGTAGCATTAAAAAGCAGCATTCTTTATTTGGCTGGATACACAGGGGGACAGCTCCTCCCAAAGCCGTGCATGCTGAGTACAGGAAAGCTTCTGTTTATATTCTGTAGTTTGCAGACTTATTCATTGACTGTCCTGGACTAAACACACAAATGATAATCATTTGCCCACAATCATGAACATATTTCCCCTCCCCTTTACCCATGGGTTCTTCTGTCCTGGGGGTTTCTCTGCTGGTCCCTGGTGGTCGTGGACCCCAATGTTCCAGTTCAGCCTGGCTGAGCTGGCAGGACACTGAGGCTGGGGAACTTCCAGTTCTCTTTTTTACACAAGGGGCATTGTGAAGTTTCCAGAGGCCAGTGGTTTTAGAGAACAAGAATTGTGTTAGCTCAGCTGGGGTGGGCAATTTATCATCTGGTAACATGAGGTCACAGAGTGGCTTATGGCATCATAGAGTGGGTTATGAGAGGTCATTGAACAGCTATGACATCATAGGCTGCTTTGTGACATCACAGAGCTGACTGTGACATCACAGGGCAGAAGTCTGACATCACAGAGCAGGCTGTGACATCACAGAGCAGGCTGTGACATCACAGCAGGGCTGTGTGAGGTCACTGGGTTGGTCACTCTGCCCCAGCCCCCCCTCACAGTTGCCCCAGACAAGTCCAATGCTGTTCATGCCCAGCAGGGTCCCCTGTCCCCCGGGATCCCCCTGCTCCACCTGGAGCCACAGCCTCCCCCAAGGATGTTCCACAAATCAACCCCAGAGCCTGACACGGGGACAAGGGGCCAGGGCTGTGTGACCAGGACATCAAGGCCGTGGATTATCCAGGTCACTGGGGCCTGGTTTGGGTTGCCCAGGGCAGGAAAGATGTCTGGCAGCTGGAGCAGGGTGAGGGAAGGGCCTCCAAGGTGGGGCTGGAGCCCTTTGGCTGTGAGGAGAGGCTGAGGGAGCTGGGCTTGTCCAGCCTGGAGCAGGGAAGGCTGAGGGGCTCCTCATGCCAGCAAGGACAGGAGGAGTTTAAATGACTCAGGCTGGTTTCAGCATTTCATCAACACCTGAAGCAACTTGACTTCCCTTTCCCCATCCATCACTGAAAGCTTTATAAATAGAACATTTTTCATGTTGTTTTAACCGCACTCCAGGCAGAGCAGACTGGTACAACACCTTGATTGTGTTTATATCTATCATAGCCTCATCTTTGCCTAAAACTGATTTTGCACAGAAATCTCTTTCGGATGGTGGATGTCTCAGATGTTGCTGGGATGTCTCACATTTTTTAGGGAAGAGTTTCAATGTTTATTAAATTTTATGATGATTACATTTTTATGTTAGCAATGAAGAGAATCCTTTTCTTGCCTTTCAAGTCCTACCAGCTCCTGACCTCAAAAGCACAGAAACCTGATGAGGCAGTGGGGATCAGGGGCAGGGCAGAGCCAGGGATTTGGGGTGGTTGTGAGCCCAGGGCAGGAGCCAGCCCTTGGCCTTGCTGAACCTCATCCAATTGTCCTGGGCCCATGGCTCCAGCCTGTCCAGATCCCTCTGCAGAGCTTCCTGCCCTGCAGCACAGCCACACTCCCACCCAGCTTGGCCTCACCTGGACACTGACTCAGGGTGCCCTCCATGCCCTCGTCCACATCAGCAAGAAAGAGATTTCACTGCCCTGGCCCCAATCCTGAGCCCTGGGGACACCCCTGGATGTGACTCCATTGCCCAGCACTCCTTGGCCTGGACTTCTGTTTTTTATGGAGCTGTGCCTGGCTTTATTTTATTTGCTGACAAGAAATGAACATCCCTCTGTGTCTCAGGCAGCTCCTTCTCCAAGGAAAGCAGGTGGGAGTTGGTGCCAAGGAGCTGAAAGCTGCAGGCACAGCCTGGAGGGGAGGGAGCTCAGATTTGCACAAGGCTGCTCTGAGTGCCAGGGCTTGGATGGGGGAAATGGTGGGGTGGGGGTAGGGACAGAGTGTGATTGATTGTCAGCCATAAAGGGTCTTGATTTTCATCTCTGTTCATACTGCTTTAGGAGGTTCTGGGGATCAATATCAGCTAGAGATTGCTGATATCAGTGCATAAAAAAGAAAATAAAAGTAAAAAAAAAGATATTCTCTCTTTTTGTCTTTAATTGAAATATGTTTTGAATGGAGTGAAAGCTTAGACAAGTCCTGCCTTATGCTCAGGTTTCTGGCAGAAACTCTGTTTCAGGCGACATGCACACCAAATTGCTTTTGCTCACAAGAGAATGGCTGATGAGGTCTATTATAAAATAAATTATTTACTGAATGGACTCAAGATTAACAGACAAGACACTTTAAATGGAATACTTACTGCACAGGATAAACAAAAGAAGCCCAGGTAGATACAAACACCATGCACAATAAAGTTCCCTATATTACAGCTAGTGAAGGAATAGCAGAGATCAGGAGTCAATGTAACTTAGCACCAAACTGATGAGGGAGTACACATGGAGCCCTTTCACTCAGCTCCCAGAAAAGGAACCACAAAGATGCATCCAGACTTGGGAGAGAAGCCCTACCTGTTTGCAGGGACTATGCAGAAGATTTCTGCTTGGTGAAAGTTCTGTGTAGCTTTTCTAGTTTGTAAAGTGAAGTGTGTGTCACTCAGAAATTCAAGGCTCATCTCCCTTCAGTCTCCTCTCAAGGCCAGATGTTCATGGTCAGCTGGGAATTCCACCTTCCTGTCACCAGGGAGAACTCAGGACAGGACACATGTCTGGCCTGGGTTATCTCAGCAATTCCTGAGAGGGGGAAGATGCCCTGAGTGATGGCCCCAGCTGATGGACAGAAGAGATGAGCTCTGCTGGGCCATAGGGGAAGTCCTGCTGCAGGAACCTCATGGAACCAAGGCTCTGTTGTGACATTGTGATGGCTCCTGGAACCAAGGAGACCATGGTGACACCAATGAACCTCATGGAACCAAGGCTCTGTTGTGACACTTTGGAACTACAGAGACCATTTTTGAGTACAGAACCTCAGGGAACCAAAAGTCCATTGTGACTGATCAAGGCCTCATGGAACCAAAAAGAGCATTGTGACACCGTGGGACCCCATGGACCCAAATCTCCATTGTGACAGTGCAGAACCTCATGGAACCAAGGGGCCTTTGTGACACTGCAAGGCCTCAGGGAACCAAGGAATGCAAAGCTCTCAAACCTTCCTTGCACGGTTCTGCCTTGGATGAAGGGGAACACCTTGGGTGCAACCTTAGGCTTGGCACATACCTGAGGAATGTGACTGTTTTCAATGGGGAAACTTTGGAGTTTTAGATTGCTTCAAAAATATAAAAAGGAAAATCTGTTTACCTGATTGCAGCCAGTTCTGCAAGCAAAGCAGGTCTCAGGTGAGTGAGGACAGACAGGATGAGGTTGGGGAATGTGGAGCAAGGTTGTGCACACTGGGTCAGACCTCAAGGCACAGCTTCTGTGAGCAGGCCAGACCTCCTGAGGAGACCCTGGATGAATATCAACCACAAAATGTTTCCATAAAGAGAATAGAAATAAAACACCCTCTTTAAAATACCAATGTATATTTCTAAGAATCTCTTTGAATTATTTCTCCATAATTGCACTAGAATTAACTTCACCAGACCAGAGGGAAATCGTGGCAGAGCCATGGTTTGTCAGGACTTGCTTGATCCCAATCAGCCCCGTGGTGCATTTGGTGCTGAGCCCTTGAACCTCAGGGCCTGAGAGGAGATTGCACAAACCCTTCCAGGAGTCCAAGTCAGAAGAAAAACCCAAAGTGTCTCAAAGCATTAATGGGTCCCACCGAGGTCCATCCCCAACACAGGCTCCTCATGGACACTCTTTGGAGGAGAGAATGGGAGGCCAGGATTGCCCAAAAATATCTCAGAGACTGAGAAAAGAAAGGAAAAAGGAAAGTACCTTAAAAAACTGAAGTTCCTTGAAATATTAATGAGCCCCAGTGAGTATCAGTATAAAGTTCTCTCAAGGGACTAATTAAAGCAGATAATTGGGGGCATCATTGCATAAACTACTAAAAGAGTTGATGTCAAAAGGGAAACTCCAAGTACCTTAAAAAAACTGAATACCTTGAAGTATTAATGAGCCCCACTGAGTATCATTACTGACAAAGGCTCTCAAGGGACTAATTAAAGCAGATAATTGGAGGCCATGATTGCACAAAGATCTCAGAGACTCCAAGGCAAAAGCAAAACCCAAAGTGCTCTGACAAACCTGCAGTCCCTGGGAGCATGAAGGAGCCCCCAGGGCCATTCCTGACCAAGGCTCCCCAGGGACTCGTCCCAGCAGATCCCTGAGGCCACTGGGATGTGGGGGGATGCTGAGGGCAGGACAAGGGGTGACAGTGGCCAGCCTTGCTGGGGCTGTGCCAGGAGGCCCCAGTGGCTCAGGACAAGGTGTCTCCTCCCAGCCCTTGGTGGCACAGACCCTGCTGTGCCCCAGGACACCAAGACTTGGCTTCTCTTTGTCCCCACCTGTCATCTCTGCCTCCAATTTCCTGCTCTGACGGGAACCTGGGGACACTTTCTCAGTCATGTCCCTCAATGGAGCCCATTAAAAGTAAAAGAAACTTTGGACTTTCATTCTGACTTGGAGTTGTTGAGAGGTTTCCTAACAAACCATGGCTTAGCTTTGATTTCCCTCTGGTCTAGTGCAGTTCATTAAGGAAGTTCTCAAGTCCAGTTATGGAGAAACATTTCAAAGAGTTTGTGAGAAATACACATTCCTATTTTAAAAAGTTGTATTTTATTACTGTCGTTATGAATGACATTCTATTTATCCAATTTTATCAAACAATAAGATTAAGTTTAGGAGCAATTTTTTTAATAGCAAACATTGTATATAAAGGAATACAAATCAAAGTATCTTAGAGACATATATTTGAGTGTATAGAAAATTTGGCAGTGAGTAATTTAGTATAATTGAGGTTTGTGTAAAGCAGAAGCAAAACTGACCGGGGGTACAGGGAGGGGCTCCCATTCCCCACGTACCAAACAATCAAGGCCAAAAATCCCACTGATACACTGTATGCTAATATGGATTAATACAGAATTTTCTGGAAAGCTCCTCCCAGTTTCCATTCCTAAAATCTATGTCACTGTGTTGTGTGGAGCATTCTCTGTTAATGGTTAGGGGGTCTCTCATCCTTTTGAGGGTCTTATTTCCGATGAAGGCTCTTTGTCTTCATCAGTGTCCGCTGTGTGACCTTGCAGGCAGCACAAGTGCACTGAGCTTGGGGTTGTGTAGCTCAGCATAAGTTCCCACAATAAACCTTATTCAAGTTCATGCCTGGAATCATCCCAATTTGGCCCATTCCAAGGTTGAAACTTTTTATTTCTAGATGCTGCTTATCAAACCTATATCCTTCTACTACTCCCCCCTAACATCTGGAGTCTGCTTTGTCTCATCATTTCTTTTGCTTTCTAACAATTATTTTCTATTGATATACGTACAATTTAGCTAATATAGTTAGAATTTAGTTACCACGAACCACATTTATCACATCTTTAATATTAAAATGATTTTTTCTTACTTATTAGTATTCTATATTTTTATAATCTATTTTTTATATTGATATGTAAAAACTTTATTAGTGACCAAAAACATTATTGATCATTGGTTCTAACTAACACAATTCCTTTCATTACATAAATAAGATTTAGTGGTTATTTATTTCTCCCTGTGTAAGATATTTCATAATAGTTGCAGTCATTTTGTCATCTTTATTATCATCTTTTTCTCTGACAGGGTCAAGGTGGGTGCTTCAGGGTCCAGGGAGACATTTCTGGGGCACATTTGAGGCAATTTTGGGTCTGGGGAAAGAATTTAGAAGGAAGTTGAGGGACGGGAGGACACTTGGGGGCCTCGAGTGGGCACGGAGAGAGAACTTAGGGATCCTGGGGGAAAGTCTGGGGTTCAGAGTGTCACTTGGGGGTCCAGGAGGGCACCTGGAGGTCAGGGAGGAGAATCTGGGGCCATTCGGGGTCCGGGCGGGCTCTTGGGGGGCTCTAACGGGGCTCTCCGGGCCGCGGGGGATGATGGGAGTTGTAGGCACAGGTATAACAGGGTTAAAAAGGGCCGTGGAGCATCATGGGAGTTGTAGTCGCAGCTGCAATGTCTCTCGGTGGGTGCGGGGCATGACGGGAGATGAAGTCAGGGCTGGAATGGCGTTTAACCGGAACCGCGGAGGTTCATGGGAGCTGTAGTCCCGGAAGTGGTCCTCACGGTGAGTTTTTAGGTCGGGGAAAGCACTTAGGACACAGTTTTCCCTCTGAGCGGAGACTTCAGGTCCTCAGCGGGGAACGTATACGGGTCGGGAGAACTTGGGGGGAGCCTGGGGAGCTCTAATCGGGCTCTTTAGGGCGCGGGGCAGGGCAGGAGTTTTCGGCGCGGGACTGGGTTATGAGGTGCTCTGAGCTCGTGGGGGATGGCAGGAGATGAATTCCCAGAAATGGCTGCAAGGGGAATCTATGGGGTTGGGAGCATTCAGGGGATCTGGGGACGTCTTTGGGTGGTCAAGAATGTGCCCTGAGGGGGCAATTACGGAATCTGGAGGGTCCTGGGACACGTATGGGGCAGATGGGGAGCGGATCCCGGGGGTTCTGTGGAGCGCGGGGCATGACGGGCATTGCAGTCCCAGCTCCAGTGGGGCTCTATGGGGCCGCGGGGCATGATGGGAGTTAGAGGCAGAAAGGAAAGATGGCGCCGACTGCAGGCACCGCCCCCGAAGCCGCGATCCCTAAAGCTGAACCCCCTTGGTGGCACCTTGGACTGAAACACACTAATGGCAGGTGTCTGTATTTAGTGGGGAACATTAGGAGTTTTAAATTTCTTCAAAACTAAAAGAAAAAAACCCTGTTTGCTTGAGTGCAGCCAGTTCTCCAAGCAAAGCAGGTCCCAGGTGAGTGAGGACAGACAGGCTGGGTTTGGGCAATGTGGGGCAAGGTTGTCCACACTGAGTCAGACCTCAAGGCACAGCTTCTCTTTTTATACACTGATATCAGCAATCTCCAGTTGATATTAATTCCTGAAACCTTATAATGCAGTCTGACCAGAGATGAAAATCAAGACCCTTTATGGCTGACAATCAGTCACACTCTGTCCCTACCCCCACCCCACCATTTCCCCCATCCAAGCCCTGGCACTCAGAGCAGCCTTGTGCAAATCTGAGCTCCCTCCCGTCCAGGCTGTGCCTGCAGCTTTCAGCTCCTTGGCACCAACTCCCACCTGCTTTCCTTGGAGAAGGAGCTGCCCGAGACACAGAGGGATGTTCATTTCTTGTCAGCAAATAAAATAAAGCCAGGCACAGCTCCTTAAAAAACAGAAATCCAGGCCAAGGAGTGCTGGGCATTGGAGTCACATGCAGGGGTGTCCCCAGGGCTCAGGATTGGGGCCAGGGCAGTGAAATCTCTTTCTTGCTGATGTGGACGAGGGCATGGAGGGCACCCTGAGTCAGTGTCCAGGTGAGGCCAAGCTGGGTGGGAGTGTGGCTGTGCTGCAGGGCAGGAAGCTCTGCAGAGGGATCTGGACAGGCTGGAGCCATGGGCCCAGGACAATTGGATGAGGTTCAGCAAGGCCAAGGGCTGGCTCCTGCCCTGGGCTCACAACCACCCCAAATCCCTGGCTCTGCCCTGCCCCTGATCCCCACAGCCTGTCCTGTTTCCTTCATCCCTGCATTGCCAGGGACTTTGTGGGACAAGGGAGCTCTGCTGTGGGGATGGAGGGAGGTGCAAGTGCCAGCACTGCAGTGGGAACCACAACTCATCAGGTTTGTGTCCTTTGGGGGTCAGCAACTGGTGAGACTCAGAGGCACAGAAGGTTTCTCTTCTTGGCCAACATAAAAAAAAATTACCAATGATAAAATTCATTAAACTTCAAAAGTCTTTCCTCAGCTCTGTGCAATGTTGTTGGGGGTTGAATGCTTCGCTTTTCTTTCTGTGGAATTTCTCCCATTGTTATGCTAAGTAATTGTGGCTACACCTTAAAACGACAGATAATGTTCTCTCGTAGGGGGGTGGCTGGAGGGGGAGGGGGGGGAACCGGAAAAGGAAAGGTGGATGGGGGGGTCTGGAGCTGGGCTCGCTCTCTTGCTTTGCTCCTGGAGTGGGAAGACAACCTGGGCTCTGCTCTGGCATCTCCCCCTGCCATCCCAGCGCTGAGATCCACGCTCCCTGCCTTTGGACATCGCTCTGCTGCTCTCCCAGCTCACCCTACTACCTCCGGACACTCTGCTGAGCACCACGACCGACACCGTGAGGGGGAGTCACTTTCCCATCCCTCTCACCCCTGGGCCGCGGCCGCCATCACCCAGCCCTCTTCAACTGCGCGGGACCTGCCCTGCCCCCAGCACCGGTAACAGCACAGGGAGACGGCCTGCGGCCAGAAGGGACTGGAGCGGAGCTAGACTGTTTCTGTTGCCAATTTTTATAGCTGTTGTTGTTTTTCTGCTTTGTTAGATACCAGTAAAGAACTGTTATTCTTATCCCCATATCTCCTGCCTGAAGGTGTCTGAATTGGACCTAAAATAATTAAAAGGGAGGGGGGTTGCACTCTGCATCGCAGAAAAGGGGCTCCTGCCTTTCCTTAGACCATACCTGTCTTTCAAACCAAGACAGATTTTGGCGCCCGGAACTTGGGGCATTGCCTGAGGGCATTGAGAGAGGGGTAGAAAAGGGGATAACAGGTCTTAAATTACCCAAGCTTGTGGTAGGTGACACCATGCTGTCCAGCTTACCCTGGATTGGCCTCCATGTGGTCACTGCTATATCTCTCCCATTTGCAAGCCCTTTTTTAAACATGAGTTTCATAACCAAGGTTACTGTGGCTATTATCCAGTTTATTATGTGGGTTGATCAGTTGAGGAATTCATGGATTTTTAATTTTCTCTGGAAGATGGCCACATGGATTCAGAGCTATCACACTCTAAGTGTGTGTTTCTGGGGCTACTTCAATAATGGTACTTACTGTGAGGAAGTGGCAGCAGGTGAAATTTTTTCTCAACCCATCACAGGGTTTTTGAAGTTCACCCCACCAGTCTTCAAGGGGTTCCAATCCACTTTAAATGCTAATGACATTATATTGTGGCTAGTGTTGCTTATATCCCTGTTAAACCTGTTCTATCTAACATTCAGAGATAAGGGGAGATTGACTTGGATAACAACCCTGATACCTACCCCAGGGATTAGTGATGTTACCCCAGAGCCTGATCCTGTTCCAGAGACTAGGGAGGTTACCCCAGAGCCTGATCCTATCCCAGAGACTAGGGATATTACCCCAGAGTTTGACCCTGCTCCACAGCCCACCTCGGAAAGGAACCACCCAGAATGGGTGGGGGTGCTAGCAAAGGAGATACGTGAGATGGGCCAGATGCTGAAGGAGTACCTCTCCCCAGCTGGTGAGAAACCCTCCCCCTGCCTTAAAGAGGGAGACTCTGATGGTGCAGCAGTGGGACCCACAGATGTTACATCTGTCCAGGTTCCAGCTGAACTGCAAGGGCACTCACAGCCAGCAGCAGTTGCCCCTGTGGAAACTAGGAAGTCTAAGATGAAAACAAGGCACCTAGATAATAAGGGTCAGGAAGGGGGCCCCTCACAACCAGCAGGGGAGCCAGAAGTTGAGATCATCACCGAGTCCCTGTCATACGAGAGTCTCCGTAACCTGCGAAAAGACATTGTACGACGGGGCCGTGAGCCTTTTACAACCTGCTTACTGCGGGTCTGGGACCTTATGGGTACAGGTGTGCAACTGGATGGTACTGAGGCAAGGAATTTGGGAGCCTTGACCCAGGACTCAGGTGTGGACCAGGTATTTGTAAGGGAGACAGGTCTCCTTTCCCTCTGGGAGCGACTTTTAATGAGTGTGAGAGAGAGATTTGTCCACAGGGAAAGAATGCAGGAGCACCACCAGAGAACACGTTGGAATACCCTTGAGGAAGGGATCCAAAAGCTGAGAGAAGTGGCAGTACTGGAGGTGCTCTTTGGGAGGGATGGACAGCATGACAATGACCCTGACAAGGTCAGGTGCACAGGGCAGATGTTGTGGAATCTGGCAAACCTGGGCCCATCTCAATATACCACCTTTATTGCAATGATTAATGCTGATACCAACCAAGTGACAGTGGGCTCTGTTGCCAACAGGCTCAGGAATTATCAGAGTATGATGGCTGGCCCAGTGCAGGCTCATGTCTCTGCTGTGGCTAAGGACCTCAGAGAGGAGTTTAAAGAGGAGATGAAGGAGATAAGGGAAGAGGTGAAGAAGATCAGTGCAGCACCAGTGCGAGTCATGGACCCCAAAAGTAGAGCCCAACGCCCCCAAGCTAGGGAGAGAGGGTACACCCCACGTGCTGACCTGTGGTTTTTTTCTACGTGACCACGGGGAAGACATGAGAAGGTGGGATGGGAAACCCACTTCTGTCCTGGCAGCATGGGCGCGCCAACTCAGGGAGGGGAACACCAACAGAGGGAACTCCACTAAAGGGAGGGTAGCCTCAGCCTCCCATGGAGGTGCAGGGTATTACAGAAGGGAAGATGATCTGTCAGATCCCCTTGAAGGAACCTCCAGTATGTATGCCCAGGAGAGAAATAATAACCAGGGCTAGAGGGGCCCTGCCTCTAGCCAGGGAGAGGCACGGGAAAACCGGATCTTTTGGACGGTGTGGATCCGATGGCCTGGCACATCAGAGCCACAGGAACACAGAGCATTGGTTGACACTGGTTCACAATGTACATTAATACCATCAGGACATGTCGGGAAGGAACCTGTTTCAATTGCTGGGGTTACAGGGGGATCTCAGGAATTGACTCTGCTGGAGGCTGAGGTGAGCCTGACTGGGAAAGAGTGGCAGAAACATCCAATTGTGACTGGCCCAGAGGCACCATGTATCCTAGGCATAGACTTCCTCAGGAATGGCTATTACAAAGACCCAAAGGGACTCAGGTGGGCTTTTGGAATAGCTGCTGTGGCAGCAGAGGGCATTAAGCAGTTGAACACCCTGCCTGGGCTATCAGAAAACCCATCTGCAGTGGGACTCCTCAGGGTGAAAGAGCAACAGGTGCCAATTGCTACCTCAACAGTGCACCGCCGGCAGTACCGGACGAATCGAGATGCCGTGATCCCCATCCACAAGATGATCCGTGAGCTGGAGAGCCAAGGGGTGGTCAGCAAAACCCACTCACCCTTCAACAGCCCCATCTGGCCTGTGCGTAAATCGGAAGGAGAATGGAGATTGACAGTGGACTATCGTGCACTGAATGAGGTGACTCCACCGCTGAGCGCTGCCGTGCCGGACATGCTGGAACTGCAGTACGAGCTGGAGTCCAAGGCAGCAAAGTGGTACGCCACCATTGACATCGCCAATGCATTCTTCTCCATTCCTCTGGCAGCAGAGTGCAGGCCTCAGTTCGCTTTCACCTGGAGGGGTGTGCAATACACGTGGAACCGACTGCCCCAGGGGTGGAAACACAGCCCCACCATCTGTCATGGGCTGATCCAGGCTACACTGGAGAAGGGTGGAGCTCCAGAACATCTGCAGTACATTGACGACATCATTGTGTGGGGGGATACGGCAATGGAAGTATTTCAGAAAGGAGAAAAGATCATTGAGATTCTGCTGGGAGCCGGCTTCGCCATTAAAAAGAGCAAAGTCAAAGGGCCTGCCCAAGAGATCCAGTTCCTGGGAGTAAAGTGGCAAGATGGACGGCGCCAGATCCCCAGTGAGGTCATCAATAAGATCACTGCAATGTCTCCACCAACCAGCAAGAAGGAAACACAAGCCTTCCTAGGTGCCATAGGCTTTTGGAGAATGCACATTCCTGAGTACAGCCAGATTGTGAGCCCTCTTTACCTGGTCACCCGCAAGAAGAACGATTTCCACTGGGGCCCTGAGCAGCAGCAAGCCTTTGCCCAGATCAAGCAGGAGATTGCTCATGCAGTAGCCCTTGGCCCAGTCAGGACGGGACCAGATGTGAAGAACGTGCTCTACTCTGCAGCCGGGAACCATGGTCTGTCCTGGAGCCTTTGGCAGAAGGTGCCTGGTGAGACGCGAGGCCGACCACTGGGGTTCTGGAGCCGAAGCTACAGAGGGTCCGAGGCCAACTACACTCCAACGGAGAGGGAGATCTTGGCCGCCTATGAAGGGGTCCAAGCAGCCTCAGAGGTGGTTGGCACAGAAACACAACTCCTCCTGGCACCCCGACTGCCAGTGCTGAGCTGGATGTTTAAAGGAAAGGTTCCCTCAACCCACCATGCCACTGACGCCACATGGAGTAAATGGATTGCCCTCATCACACAACGTGCCCGTATTGGAAACCCGAATCGCCCTGGGATTTTGGAGATTATTACCAACTGGCCGGAAGGGGAAGACTTTGGCCTTGCCGACGAAGAGGAACAGGAACAAGTGACCCGGGCCGAAGAAGCCCCACCATATAACCAACTGCCAGCAGATGAAACATGCTATGCTCTTTTCACTGATGGTTCCTGCCGCATAGTGGGGATGAACCGGAAGTGGAAAGCAGCCGTATGGAGCCCCACACGACAGGTTGCACAAGCTACCGAAGGAGAAGGTGGATCGAGTCAACTTGCTGAACTCAAAGCTGTTCAGCTGGCCCTGGACATTGCTGAAAGAGAGAAGTGGCCAAAACTCTACCTTTACACTGATTCATGGATGGTAGCCAATGCTCTGTGGGGATGGCTGGAAAGGTGGAAAAAGGCTAACTGGCAACGTAGGGGAAAACCAATCTGGGCTGCCAATGAATGGAAAGACATTGCCACCCGGGTAGAGAAGTTGCCTGTGAAAGTCCGTCACGTAGATGCCCATGTCCCCAAGAGTCGGGCTAATGAGGAACACCGACACAATGAGCAGGTAGATCAGGCTGCACAGATAGAGGTGTCGCAGATAGATTTAGACTGGCAGCACAAGGGAGAGTTGTTCCTGGCTCGATGGGCCCATGATGCCTCAGGTCATCAGGGCAGAGATGCCACATATAAGTGGGCACGAGACCGAGGGGTGGATCTAACCATGGACAGTATTTCCCAAGTTATCCATGACTGTGAGACATGCGCTGCCATCAAGCAAGCCAAGCGGGTGAAGCCCCTCTGGTATGGGGGGCGATGGTCCAAATATAAGTATGGAGAGGCCTGGCAGATTGACTACATCACACTGCCTCAAACCCGCCAGGGCAAGCGCTATGTACTGACCATGGTGGAAGCCACCACTGGATGGTTGGAGACCTACCCTGTGCCTCACGCCACTGCTCGGAACACCATCCTGGGCCTGGAAAAACAAGTTCTTTGGAGGCATGATACCCCTGAGAGAATTGAGTCAGACAATGGGACTCATTTCAAGAACAGCCTTATAAACACCTGGGCTAGAGAACACGGCATTGAGTGGGTGTACCATATCCCCTACCATGCACCAGCTGCAGGGAAAGTTGAACGGTGCAATGGCCTGCTTAAAACCACCTTGAAGGCACTGGGTGGGGGAACTTACAAGAACTGGGAGATTAATCTACCAAAGGCCACCTGGTTAGTGAACACCCGAGGTTCCACTAACCGAGCAGGCCCTGCCCAATCTGAGCCCTTGGGAATATCGAATGGAGATAAGGTTCCAGTGGTACACATGAGAGGTATGCTAGGAAAAACTGTTTGGGTGAATCCTGCCTCCAGCAAAGACAATCCCATCCATGGAGTTGTATTCGCTCAAGGACCAGGTTGCACCTGGTGGGTGATGCAAAAGAATGGAGAGACCAGATGCATACCCCAAGGAGACCTTGTTTTAGGGTGAAATACCTATAGTACTGTGCCTATGTCTCTAACTGCATGTATGTATATATAATGTAACAGTTTAATTTGATATAGCATATTAGTATGGGAGAAATTCAGGGGTGGATAATGTTGGGGGTTGAATGCTTCGCTTTTCTTTCTGTGGAATTTCTCCCATTGTTATGCTAAGTAATTGTGGCTACACCTTAAAACGACAGATAATGTTCTCTGGTAGGGGGGTGGCTGGAGGGGGAGGGGGGGGGGAACCGGAAAAGGAAAGGTGGGATAGGGGGGTCTGGAGCGGGGGGGACTGGCTCTCGCTTGGCTCGTGGAGTGGGAAGACAACCTGGGCTCTGCTCTGGCATCTTCCCCTGCCATCCCAGCACTGAGATCCACGCTCCCTGCCTTTGGACATCGCTCCGCGGCTCTCCCAGCTCACCCTACTACCTCCGGACACTCTGCTGAGCACCACGACCGACACCGTGAGGGGGGAGTAACTTTCCCCATCCCCTCTCACCCCTGGGCCGCGGCCGCCATCACCCAGCCCTCTTCAACTGCGCGGGACCTGCCCTGCCCCCACAGCACCGGTAACAGCACAGGGAGACGGCCTGCGGCCAGAAGGGACTGGAGTGGAGCTAGACTGTTTCTGTTGCCAATTTTTATAGCTGTTGTTGTTTTTTTCTGCTTTTGTTAAATACCAGTAAAGAACTGTTATTCTCATCCCCATATCTCCTGCCTGAAGGTGTCTGAATTGGACCTAAAATAATTAAAAGGGAGGGGGATTGCACTCTGCATCGCAGAAAAGGGGCTCCTGCCTTTCCTTAGACCATACCTGTCTTTCAAACCAAGACACTAATCCTTGATAAACCTCTAGAGGTGTTTCTGGCAAACAAAGATTGTGGCTGCTATCAAGATACAACTTACACCAGTAGTTTAGTGACACGGTTCTTCATTCTTTTTCCTCAGTCTCATTTGGGTTAGGAACAATAATTCTGTTGTCCACGGAGCTGATGCCTTTTTAATTCCAGAATAATGTCCCCAAGGTCCTTTGCTGTTCAGCTCTACTGTGCTGTCTGTGGTGACAAGGCTTGGTGGGGTCCTTTCCCCTCTGGCTGGAGAGGTGCCAGGTCCCAATCCCTGAGGGCACCCAGGCTCCTGGCTGGAATTTGTGTGGAATTCCACATCCTCAGTGTCACATCAGCCTTCACATGGAGCCCCGTGGATCATTTTCCAAAGAGCTGTTGGGGCAAACAGGGAGATTTGGTCTGGCAGGATCTGTAAAACAATATCCCATAACATCCACTTGTTCTGGCACAGAACACTTGGCTGCAGGGACACATTCCCATTGTTCTCACCCAGGTTTCAGGAGTCAAACAGTGTTGTCTTTGCCCAGAGCTGTTCCTTCAGCTGGCCTGGGAGGGCCATTGGGCCTCTGCACCCACACTCTGGCTCCATTATTAGGACTGGTGCATCCAAACCCTTTATCTCCATCAACAGCAGTGATTTGAGGTGGATGTCCTTTTCTCACAGATGTTTTAAAAACTGCAATATCAATAATTGTGATACCCTTCCACAATTGAATATGGGGTTGAATAATCCAATTGTTCACTTCTGTTTAGCAGAATTACTTTAATTTCTCTTTGATAATCTGCACCAATTCCTCCTCCCATGACATGAACAATTTCAAGGCCAAGACTGAGTGAGCAATCATCAAACCAAAGTGTCCTGGAGGAATCTGAATTCCTATTCTAGTATTGATAACTCTCACTTGCTTCTGATTTATCCTAATTAATTCCTATGCATGAAGGCCCAGCCCTGCAGCCTCTGGGGTGGCCCTGTCAGGGGCCATCACACCCGGAATAATTTCCCAGGCAGTCACAGTGTCACTGTCCTTGGCTGCATTTGCAAACTGGGTGCAGCCATGCACATCCAGGGGGTTCCCATTTCCCAGTGGGGCCATTGTTAAGGGTATGGAGCACATCTGGGAGATGGGATTTTCATTGTGACACGTTCCCTTCTCCTATTTTTTTTTCAACTGCTCTTTTAACAATCTCTTTCATCTGTTCACTCAGTTCTGTAGCCTGTAAGTAGTCTGGTATATGAAAAACCCAGCAGTCTTCTTTACTGTATTTTTCAAAGGAACAGACAAAGCATTGCACATCCTAGTGTCAGCAAACCCTGTAAAAACTGCCAATTTCATCCTTTCCTCTTTCATTCATTGTACACAATCTCACAGAGTTTACCAGGGATATTCGTGTCCTGGCCAATCATTTTCAGTAGGGTATTTAGTGTTACATCCCTGAGCAGTCAAAGCTAAAAAATTACTATTTGGAACATTATTTTATGATGGTATTATATACATATAAATATATACATTAAAAATTAATTATTTTATATATATGTATATAATTATTTATTATGTTATTATTATTTCTCTTGCACAAACAAATCCAAGCTCAAGATTAAAAACCTTTTCTGTTCTTCCATGTGGGAGAGTTCGAACTACAATTGATCCTTCTGTTGGTGCTGTTTCTGGGATTCTGTTTACAAAATTCACCCTCATCTTCCTACATCCATTAAGTTCTTTTTCTTGTTCCAAGTGCAATTTTTGGATACATTTTAATACATCCAGTGGTTCAGCTTCTTTCAGCTGCCTTCCCCATTGCTCACACTGTGCTCCAACCTCAGCCCACTGCAGAGCCAGCAAACTCTAGGGAAGGTTTTCCCTATACCTGGGAATTCCAGACAACACTGATTCCTTACATTTACATTTAAAAAGCAACATTTTGTGGTGATCTGGCCAGACTACACCAGCTTTGTTTTAGCAGTGGGCAGGGGCAGCAGCAGAGACACAGACACAAGTTCAGCAATCAGTGTCATTTACTGCAGTTCAAAGCAGCAAAGAATCACAAAAGGAGAAGCTCAGCAATGCAGCCAACCATCAGCACCAAAGATTGCCTGCAGGGATTAAGAGACAGCACCAGTCACCCTCAGACTTTGCCATCAGCCAGGTGCACACATCAGCTGGGGAAGCTGTCACAGCCAAGGACTGCAGAGCCACTCCTGGACACTGGGAATTCCTGCAGGTGCCTCCAGCCACAGGTGAGGCTTCCAACCCCGCTGTGAGAGGGCCCAGCTCTGACAGTGCTGAATAAACAAACTGACAGCACTTCTAGTGCAGGAACAGCTGCTTTCATTCTCCTCTTGGGCTCCTCCCAAAGCCTGGCCAGGGCTCAAGGAGGAACCAAGGGAGCTGACTTTGACCATACAGCCCCAAACAAGGCCAGATGTCAGATTTCATGGCCTTGTCTGGTTTCTAAATGCACAAAGGTCAATCCATGTTTCATTAATGAGTGGATACATCTATCACAGCACTAATGACCATGTATATTTGCTAATACAAGGATAACCTTTGGTTGGAAGGTTCATCCAGAGGTCACCTTGGGCTCAGGGCCTGTTGTCCAGGCCTTGGCACTTCAGGGACTGGGTTCAGTGCTGGGCTTGACAGTGCTGGCTGAACAGCTGGACTCCATGTGCTCAGAGGTCTTTTCCAACACAAAGGATTCTGTAATTCCAGGATTCCATGTGCTGCATTCAGTTAGGTCCATGTTGGCAGCATTACTTTGGTCAAAAGTTCCCTCTTGGTCAGCTCTTGTGGCCTAAGGCTTCAGCTCCTTTAGCTCCTGGTGCTGAGCTGCTCATGCTGAACGAGATAGCTCAGAGAGAAGAATACAGTTCATCCAATTCCTTCTGGGACACTGAGAGGGGAGGCTGTGGAAACAGGAGCATTGTTTGCTGTGCTCTCCTCCCTGCCCTTCACACCTTTCAGCACTTTGAAGCAGCCAAGAGCTTTCTCCAAGGGTGCAGTGAAGCAGCT
Source organism: Sturnus vulgaris (assembly GCF_052056855.1). Classification (NCBI taxonomy): domain Eukaryota; kingdom Metazoa; phylum Chordata; class Aves; order Passeriformes; family Sturnidae; genus Sturnus; species Sturnus vulgaris. Next base: position 1,258,278 of record NW_028276756.1, on the reverse strand, counting down.
GCTCCTGCTCCCAGCTCTGGCTCTTCCCACTCTCTGACCTTGACTGGTTTTGTCCCTCTTGCTGTGCCCTCTGTTCCCCCTGTGCTCGGTGGCTGCTGCCCAGGACTGTGGCACTGGCACAGATCAGGGGCTCCAGCCCCTCCTTTCTGTGCCCTTGGAGCTGCCTGCTCACAGCAGCCTTTTCCATCTGGAAGCTCCACACGGACAGGGAGTCCCCACCTCTGTTCCCTGCACAACCTCCAGGAGCCCAGGGCTGCCATCTCCAGTCCCTGCTGGCCCTGGGGGCTCCCAGGTGGCCCAGGCTGCTGTGACACCACTGCACACGGGAGGGAAGAGTGGCAGGGGCTGTGCTGAAACTCAGGTCCATGTGCTGCTGCTGCTGCTGCTGTGGGGGTCATTTGTCCAGCCCTGCCCCAGAGTCAGGGATCAGATCCAGGCCCTGCTGCTGCTCCCTCGGGATCAGCCACAATTTGGGGGTTGCTGTCAGTGCCAGCAGAGGCGGTGGCTGCAGCAGTGGGTGCTGACAGTGCCCCAAGCCCCGGGGCCAGAGGGGTCCCTGCGCTGGGGGCTGGGAGGGAGCTGCCCCTTGTTCTCCCTCTGCCCCACACAGAGCTGGGCTGGGCACAAGTGGGGCAGCACAGCAAACAGGAGCCTGTGAGTCTCTGCCAGCCCTGTCTGCTCAGAGTTTGGCCCTTGCAGCTCCAGGTGGACAAAGGCAGCTGCTCCTGGTCCCTCTGTGTGTCCCCGTGCTCTGCAGTGCTGCTCCATCAGTCTGTGCCCAGCAATGGGGAAAAGCCTCAGCCCTGCAGGGCCAGGAGCTGCCGGGCTCTGCCTGAGCAGCTCAGCCAGCAGGAAGGAGCTGCTCCTCATGGGAACCAGGAGCAAAGGACACTCCTTTATTATGGCATGTTTTCTGTTTAAAGGAAAAGAAAGACGATAAAGAAAAGGAAAAAAGCCTCTATAAAATGTGAAAGATAAAAACACCCAAGTGTGCAGTGAAAAATTTTCTGTAACTTTGAATTAAGATGTTACAGATCTTCTGAAACAGAAAACTCAGTTATTGACTTTGTAAATGAGCTGCTGGCATTGATGCATCTTACTGGCCTCAGTAACCTTTTTTAAAAAGATTTTGGGGTTTGTTTTCAATATTATTATTTTAAATTCTGGTGAAACTGGTGGGAAGCAAGAAGAAATTCCTTTGTGCCCTGCCAGCTCCAAGCAGGACTGGGAATCTCAATTCTGTCACAACCCAAATCCTTTAGAAGACTCCCTTCCTTCTCAGTGTGAATGAGCTCCACATTCCCTTTGAAATTATCAGGGTTTTTTTAAAGAAAGCCTCACTTATGGCTTTTTGCTTGGTTTGGAAGTGCAGAAGGGCAATTCTCCATCCCTCAGCTCCAGACTGCACTGCCTTAGGAGCACGGCCCACTCGCCAGGTTTTGTCCACTCAGGGCACTTCTAGAGGAAAAAGAAAGTGCAATTGCACAATTGCAGCCAAGAAGGAATGAAGAGTGGGACCAACAAAACATCCTGTGGAGATCCAGGGGTTCAGCTGGGACTGTGGAGAGTTTGGGTTCTTGCCAACTGGATGTGTGTCCCTAACTGCAATGTCTTGGCCTGCAGGAGAGTCTCCCTCACCTGCAGAAGCACAAAGCTCAGGTGCTGTGCTCGGAATGGGTTTGTCTGATGCAAAGCTGTCAGAGCCATGTGAGGGCAGAGCGGGCCCAGCCGTGCCCAGGGCTGAGCCCAGCAGAGCCCTGGCAGAGCCCAGAGCAGCCTCAGCATCTGCAGAGCCCGGCTGCAAAGAGAGAAACCAGAAACCGCCCGTCAGCTGAAGGCTCCTGTCCCCCTTGTCCCAGCTCCCGCCGTGCCCAGGCCATGCTGGCCGTGCCCAGAGCGGTGCCCAAAGCTGCCCATCATTGCTGCCTTGGGCACAGAGCAGGAGGGCAGGACTGTGCCCAGCCTGCAGCCAGCCATGGCACATCCAGCCCCTCAGAAACTGCCCAGAGCCAAAAAGCAGCTTGGCAGCCACTGAAGAATTCATTGCATCTGCCCCAGCAAAGGGGGGAACCTTTGGTGCCCGGCCAGGCCACGCTGTGCCCAGATCTGGGAGCATCCCCCTGGCTGTGGACTCACCCACAAATTGGGTGTGGATCTGTGCAGAAGGTGCCAGAATCCAAGTCCATCATCTTCAGCTGGCCAGGCTGAGGAAGAGATTGTCATCATTGAGGTTGTCCTTGGTGTCTCCAGCAGCAGCCCCACCTGGTACAGCTTCTCCAGGGGCTCCTTCTCCTTCCCTGGGGGCCAGACCAGGCTGTCAGTGTTCTGCCCAGGGCCCCAGCCATCAATGAACCAGACAAGCAAACCCAGGGTGGATGGTGGCCCCCAGTGCTTGCCACACCAGGTCTCCAGCTCAGCTCCAGCCCAAGAGCTGCGTGTTCCCTTCTCATGATCCTTGCCCAGAGCTACAGCAGGACAAAACCAGTCTGGTTTGCTTTGCCACTGATTGCCAAGGGATGTGTGCAGCTGTTACCTGCCAGGCTCCTGGATCCAACTGTGCCCGTGAATCTCCCCCATCTTCTAGGGCAGATGAACACCCTGCAGCCAAGGATCACAGAAAAGATCTTCTAAGGACAGTCTGTCCAAGGGTTGCATGGACAAACACCTCTTAATAACATCTTGGCACTCTGAAGACAGAAACCAGAAATCACCAGTCAGTTGGAGAAGTTGTCCCCCCGTTCCTTTGCCCAGGCCATGCTGGGTGTGTCCAGGATTGTGCCTAAACTTCCCCATGGATTCTCTGTTTGGAGGAGAGCAGGAGAGCAGGACATGTGCCACCTCCTCAGCAGCTGCCAGAGCAGGATGCTCATGAGCCTGCTGCTGTCTCCCAGCACTGGTATTCCCCCCTGCCCAGAGATGAGGATCCACCTTGAGAGAGCCCTCGTGGGAACAGGATCCATCCCCAGATGATCTCCTGGCCCCTCCTGAACGGCTGCTTCCCCATGACCAGGTGGTACAGCAGGAGGCCCAGGGACCAGATCGTTGCTGCCTCGCCATGGTAGCGTTGGTGGTGGATCCACTCTGGTGGGCTGTAGGACAGGGCTCCTATGGAATCCAGACGGAGTTCATCAGGGGGATGCTGCTGCTCCCAGAGCATGGTCCCAACATCCCTGGGCATGTGGGGGCTGCCCCAGTGGCACAGGGTGTGACCCACTGCCCTCTCGCCAGCACCTGGGACTTGTGTACAAACTCGGGGTTGGAAAAGAATCCACTGGTGCTGGAAGAGGGCAGCAGAAGCCCCAGGGAAGCACAACCATGACATACAAAAGAAAACCCCACCCAGAGGTGGAGAAAACCCACTCTTCTCCCCACCTGCATGGCCCCCAAAATAAGCCAAGGCAAACAAGCAGAGCAGAGCAGTTCAAGCCTTTCCTTGCCTGCACACCAAACCGGCTGGGGCATGAGGTCTGACCCCCCTCTCTGCTGTCCCCATAGGGTTTTTGTCAGCCTGGCTGCCTCAGCTCCAGCCGCAGCTCAAGGCAGAGTGGGTGATGAAAGCTGTCAGCAGGGCTGGGAGCTGGCACCCCTCACACCCACACCCAAATTAATTTGGCTCAAGCATTGATCCCATCCCGGCTGCAATAGGGGGAAGCCCCGGTGCTATACCCAGGCTGGGCCATGAGATGCCCAGGAGCATCCCCTGGGAGGGCTCATCTGAAAACTGCGTGTAGGCTGTGTCCTGGAGGAAGGTGCCACAGCCAAAGTCGATCAGTTTCAGCTCCCCAGTGGCCAGGTCGAGCAGGATGTTCTCTGCTTTGATGTCCCTGAGCAGGACCCTGCAGCTGGTGCAGTGCACAGCCTCCAGCACCTGCTGGAACAGCTCCTGCACCTCCTGCTCCAGCAGCAATCTCCGCTCTGCCTGCAAACCCGAGAGGTCCTGGCACCGCTCCGGACGCTCCAGCACCAACAAGAAGCTGTTGGGCAGCTCAACCCAACCCACTCCAGGAGCTGAATGACCCCAGCACACCCAGAGGACACCTTGGCCAGCAGCACGATCTCCAGGGGCACGATCTCAGTGGGGCTTGGGCCGTGCCAGGGCTCTGGGACCCCTCAGCCAGCCCGGGATGCTCTGCATCAGGGATGCAGCGCTCAGCCCACGCCCGCTCTCCCAGCAGCGAACCCAGCCGGTACCGCTCCTTCAGGCCCTGCTGCGCCTTCCCTGCCGGCGAGACGCGGCTGTCAGCGCTCGGCCCGGGGCCAGGAACGGCCCCCGAGCGCCCCTCAGCCGCCCCGGGCCGGGCAGCCCCAGGCGTTCGCTCTGTGGAACGGGACAGCGGCGGCTCGGGGCCGGCGGCCGCGCTGCCGAGCGGCGGAGCTCGGGCCGGGGGAGCCGCAGCGCAGGCGGCGGGAGCGGCCGCGCCGCGTGTGTCCTCCGCGGGCCCCGGGAGGAGCCGGGGCCGGGGCCGGGGCCGGGACAGGCGGAGCCAAAGGGAGGCGATGCCGCCCCAGCCCCAGGCACTGATGCCCGCCCAGCAGCGGCACCGCCAGCACGGGCAGAGCCGGGCGGAGGCGAGACCGCGGCGGGACGGCCGGGGACGGGGACGGGGACGGGGACGGGGACGGGGACGGGGACGGGGACGGGGACGGAGCAGCCCCGCCCGGGACCAGGGGCATGGCCCGGCTCGGAACGGGGAGAGGGAAGCTGGGAGCAGAGGGGGACACCGGGAAAGGGAGAGCGAGAGAGGGTGCGGGACTGCGGGAGAGGGAGAGCAGAAGCATGAAGGAGTCGACAAAGTCGCTTCTTTCGCTGCCGCTGATGCCACTGCTGTCGCTGCCACTGAAGCGCCAGGGCCGTGTGTCCGTGTGTCCGTTCCCTTCTCGTCCCTGTACCGAGCCCCGCGCTCCCCGTTGGCAGCTCCTGGGTCTGTCCAAACACGGGAACTTTGCCGTGTTGAGCAAAGATCCAGAGTCCTGACTCCTGCACAGTGGCACAGGAATCTCCTTGGCTGCTGCTGTGCATTGTCCCTGCTGAGGCTCAAACACTATCTGAGCACTTTCCCTGAACGCAGAATTTGTACATGACCTAGGCACTGCATTTGTGTCTCCAGCATTGCTTTCCAAAAAGAAAAGGGAAAGGCAAACTGTATGCAGCTCATGGTATTTTACAGTGTCTAAAACTTGCCAAGTCACGGATCTTAGAGCTGAGATCCATTTGGAATTAAAGGGATGGAGAAGTAGTGCAAGATGGAAAATGGAACCACAGAAATAAATAGATAAAAACATCTTGGATTGTTTGTTTCCATTTTCATTTCACTTCTTTAAAGCTGTTTTCAGTTTTCCCAGAATCTTCTCCACAGTCCTGTTTGCTCTTTCCAAGAACCTTTCCTGGAGAACAAGGTGCAGCTCCTGTCACAAGATGTGCCACCAACTGCAGCTTCTCTTGGCTTTCCACACTGGGCGTGCAGCACAACTTATGCAGCAAAGCAGGACAAAGGTTTTAAGAACTTGACAGCATGTCCTTTCTTTTCCTTGAGGGCTGGGGAGTTGTGCCATGGGTAAGGTTTTCATTGTTACTCTTCTAACCTAAGAAAACAGGAGGTGGTACCAAGAATTTTTCGGGAATGCAACCCTGACTGAATGCAGAGAAAGAATCTCCAGAGCCTGCAGCCAGAAGTGGAGAGTTGTGTGATAATCATTCCAACACCCCCATGGATATCTTGACAGTGATCCAGAGCATGAAAATGGGCTGACAGAGGGAGTTTTTTTCTGTGTTCAGTTTAGCTGATTCTACATCTCTTGCACTGGTATAAATCAAGAGGACCATCAGTTCATGAAAAGCACCAGAATAAGCTGGACCTCTCCAAGTAGATGACTGAAAGAATCTGAAAAGGAGAAATGCAGGGAATGAACTTTGTCTGTAAGAAGGGTAATTTTTTCCTAATAATTTCCAATTAATTCCCTCTGCTTTTGTCATTTAAGCAAGGGATTTGCATCCCAGATTCCCCATGAAATGAGAACCCTGAGCTTGTGGAAGTGCCTGAAGGATGCCGTGTTCCTCTGCAGGGACACTCAGGCTGAAAGAGGAGCCTGAGGCCTGTGTGGGGAAGCCTCCTCGGAGCTGGAATTTGTGCCGTGCTGGGAGAGGAGGAGCAGGGGGAGAAGGCTGGGCGCTGTGTGGCAGGAGCAGGAGGTTTGGGCTCAGGACATTCCGCCTGCGCCGCTGCCCCGCAATGGGCGGCCGTGCCCGGGGCTCTGGGCCTGGCCCCGCGTGTGCTGAGCTCCCGACACTGCGGGAGCTGCCCGGGCTGGGCTCAGGATCCCGCTGGGGCTGGGCAGCAGGCTGGGCTCCCACTGGCATCAGCAGCAGCTGGAAATACCTCTGGGAATCTCCATTTCCTGCTGCTGCTGGAAGGAACAATGAAGCGAGTTGAAGAGGTCTGGTTTCTCTTTGTCCTGCTGGATTTTTCATTTTATTTGACACTCCATGGCAATTTCTGTGATGGCTTCTGTCAGCTGCTTCTATTTTAGCAGCACCAGCAACAGGGCTGTGTTTGAGTGCTGCAAATGTGGCCTGTGTGGCTTTAATTCTCCTTGACTTTGTGCTCATGGACTTGTGAGCAATACAAGATGTGCTACTCATGATGGCTGCAACGAACAGCCCGAGTTCCCCATCACAAAAGCACTCTGGATAGCACTGATCGAAAAAGGCAATTGCAGTATTAAGGATAAAATTCAAGTGGCAAACAGAAGAGGGTCAAGAGCAGCCATAAGCTACAATTCCCAAGGCAAAGGCAACAACAGCCTCCTGCTGTCAGCTCAGGATGTGTAAAACAGGGCTGAAAGCAGCGCTGGAACCCGATCATTTCTTTCTCTACAGGCTGGGTCAGGGCAGCACAGGCGGGCCCTGAGGAATCAGGGCTGTGTGTGGGTGATTGTTGCTGTACTCCAGAATTGCCCTGGACAAAGGCCTTGGAAGCCGAGGCAGGAGCAGGTGGGAAGGGGCCGGCGCTGCTGCTGCTCCTGCCCGGGAGCCCCGGCTGGGCCGGGCCGGCGCCCACTGCGCTGCGGCTGCTGCTGCTGCCAGAGCCGGGCGGGACTCGGGGACAGGGAATGGACACGGGGGGACAGCAAAGGCCTTGGGGGCTGCAGGGATGTTGGTGCTGGGGCAGCGCCAGCACAGAGCTTCAGCCTGCAATGAACCCTGAGGGAAACGCTGGGGAAAGGCTCCATTTCAGCCTTTCTTTACTCATCGCTCTGAAGGAACCAAAATAAAAGGGGAACAAGCAGGGCCCGACCCCTTCTCCTTTGGGAGGAGCCATGAGGGGCTGTGAGTGGCCATGAAGGGTTGTGAGGGGTCCTGAGGGGCTGTGAAGAGCTGTGAGGGGCAGTGAGGGGTCATGAGGGTCTCTGAGGAGCCATGAGGGGCTATGAAGGGTTGTGGGAGACTGTGAGGGGCTGTGGGAGGCCAGGCACCTCATGGAACAAAGGGTCCATTGTGACACCGTAGAACCGAGGAGATCATTGGTGGTTGTACAAAAGCTCGTGGAACCAAAAGCCCATTGTGACATTGTGGGGCCTCAGGGAGCCATGGAGACCATTATGACACTTCAGGACCCATTGGAACCAAGGGGCCATTGTGACAATGCAGGGCCTGGTATAACACAGGGGTCATTTTAGCACGGCAGGGCCTCATGGAATCAAGGGGATCGTAGTGACACTGTGGGGCTCCATGAGACCACGGGGACATTCTGACTCTGTGGAACCAAGGGTACCATTGTTACACATTGTGACACCAAAGGGCCATTGTGGAACTGCAGGGCCTCATGGAACCAATGAGACCATTGTGACATCACAGGGCCTCACGGAACCAAGGAGCCATTGTGACACTGTGTGGCACCATGGAACCAAGGGGCCATTGTGACACTGTGTGGCCTCATGGAATTCTGGAGACCATTCTGACACTCTGGGGCCCATGGAGCCAAGACGCCATTGTGACACCGCAGGGCCTCATGGAACCAAGGCAACCATTGTGACACTGCAGGGTCTCATGGACACAAGGGCCCAGTGTGACACTCTGGGTATCCATGGAAGCAAGAGGACAGTGACACAGCCAGGCCTTGTGGAACCAAGGGGTCATTCTGGCATTGTGCAGTCCCATGGAACCAAGGAAACCATTTTGACACTGCAAGGCCTCATGGAAGCAAGGGGCCATTGTGCCACTGTGGAGCCAAAGAGAACATTGTGATATTACTGGGCCTCATGGAAACAAAGATCTGTTGTGATACTATGGGGCCACATGGAACCAAGGGAGAATCATGATGCTGCAGGGCCCCAAGGATCCAAGAACATGGAACAGGTCTGGTTGACTTGGCCTCCTAAGGGCCACCTGAGTGGTCCAGCTGACACTGGAATGTTGAGGCTCGCTTCTCATCTGCCCCTAAAACCTTGGCATTCAATGCTTTCCTTTCTGTAGGAAAGAGATGTCCTTTAAATCCAGGGGTTCATGGCCAAAATTGGGATTCCTCCTCCAAATTTGATTATGTCCTTGGATTGTTCCCGTATGAAGCCTGCCAGGATAGAAAGCTCTGTCTGGCCTTGGTCTCTTGGGGGCCACCTTGCATCTGCCTTTAAAACACTGGAAGGCTGTGCTTTTCTTCCCATGGAAAAAAGCATCTTTCACATCCAAGGGTCCATGGCTAAAATTGGGAATCTGCCTCCAAAATTCCTTATAACCAAGGATAACTCCCAGACAAAAGCTGTCAGATTCCCTTGGCTTTCTGAGGGCCAGCTCTCATCTGCCACTGAAACACTGGGGGTCTGCCCTTTCCTTCCCATGGAGAAGAACTGTCATTACAATCCAGGGACTCACAGCTGAAATGGAATTCCACATGCAAAACTCCACAAATATCCAAGAGTTACTTTCAGACAAAAGATGCAAGGATAGACAGGTCTGGCTTGCCTTGGCCTCTGGTGAGTGCTTCTGATCTGCCTTCACAACCCTGGGGTTCTGTAGTTTCCTTCTTAGAGAGAAGAATTGTCCTTCTTGTCCAGGCACCCATGGCCTCAAGCACATGATCACTGTACAGGGACACAGAAGTTCTCTGCTTAATGGAGTGGAGTCTGAGGACAGCACAGGAGAGCCCTGGGAGTGTTTCAAGGATGGATTCAGGGATGGTGGATCCCTTTGAAATAATAGAGAATTCCATGAAAAAGAAAGAATTAATGCCAGGAGCAGCTGGGGAGGTCCAGACTGGACCCAAGGAGAAAGGAATTTCTCTCGCAGGCCAGGGCTGGGGTGCAGCACATCCCCCAGAAGGAATCTGGAGCAGCCCAAGGCTCTGTGTGTGCAGGCAGAGGCAGGCAGGAGGCAGAGCTGTCAGCAAAGGAAGGGGCCAGCGAGGTGGGGCAGCCGGGGGATGACGACAGCCTGCAGGGACAGAGGCGCAGGGCATGGACACCGTAGGACAGCCTGGGCTGCAGAGGGCACAGGGATGGGCAGCAGCTGAAAGGCCCTGACACAGCCAACTCCTGCAGCACTTGGGCCATGCAGGCTGGCCCTGGGCCTGAGGCCAGCAGGGGACAAGTGAGCCTTGCTGTGCTGGGGCCTCATTGCCTCCTTGTCCCTGCTCAGCAGCCTGGCAGGGGCCGCCCCATGGTGCTGCCCTTGGCATTGCACATGCCCAGAGCCCAGTGGCCCGGGAAGAGCCCTGAGCAATGAGGGAGGGACAGGATGTGCCTTGCCAGGGGCTGGGGCTCAGGCCTTGGCCCTTTGCATTCCTGAAACACATTCAGGTGTGCTCAGCATCAGAGACACCTTTCCCTTGTTTGTCCCCACCTGTCATCAGTGCCTCCAGTGTTCTGCTCTAACTGGAACCAGGGGACACTTTCTGAGTCGTGTCCCTCAGTGGAATCCATTAAAACTTCAGGAAACTGTGGAGTTTGAATATGATTTTGACTTCTGAGAAGTTTTCCTTCAGCTCCCTCTCAGGGACTGATGTCCAGGGACTCAGCACTGTTGAAAAATCCCAGCTCTACAGAGACGGGGCAACTGAGAGGCTTTTCAAATATTTTCTTCAATTATCAGTCTCCTTGAAGGTTGAAACATAAGAGGTGTAAAACTCCATGCCATTCTATCAGAAGCCAACTTATTTCCTCGTTATAAAACCTTAGAAATATTTCTTAGCCTATTATCTTTTGCCACACAATGGTGCTAATAATTCTAATGCCAATCATCTATTATTTTACAACGCATGATCTTGCCAAAATGCATATTTAACAGTTCTAATTCTCCAAAATATCTGATCTTTTTGCAAGGCCATTGTTTGAAACTTGTTTCTAGTTCAATCTGTCTCTCAGCAATGTCTTCTCTATTCCAGGGCCATTCTGAGTCAGCACACCTTATCTCACAGTTTGCATCCAGATGTACAAGACTGTGTGAGCTTTCAGTCAGGCTTTGATAATCCTTTACAAATCCATTTCTCACAAATATCAATCACAGAATGCTGCAATCACCTCTGCTCTAAAGTGAACAGTAATAAAATACATGCTTCACAATTGGAATGGATATTTCTAAGGAGGTCATTGTCATATTTCTCCATAACTGGAGATGAAAATCTTCTGAAAGAATTGGATCAGACCAGATGGAAAGCAAGTCAGAACCGTTGCTTTCAAGGAAACCTCTGAAGAATTAAGTATTATTCGAACTCCAAAATTTCTGATATTGCTCATGGGTCTCACTGAGGGACACGACTGAGAAAGTGTCCCCAGGTTCCAGTGAGAGCAGGAAATTGGAGGCAGAGATGACAGGTGGTGTGGGAAATGCAGGCACGGAGAGCTCTCAGGGCCTTGTGCATACAGGCTCAGAGATTGAGATGGATCCAAGGTTTGACCCAAGACCTTGGAGAAATCTTGGACAATCAGAGCATTAAAAGTAAAATAGATATGAAACAAGAATATAAGTTTTTAGTTTAAGTAGAAATATGTTTTAAGCAAACAGAAATATGCATTATGTAAGGAAAGCAGTATGTTAAGTAAAACAGTAAAAGATTGTGGATCTTAGCAATAGAACCTGTTATAAAGTTAATTAGAAGTTTAAGATATATCAATGTAGGTTTGTGAAGTGTTATAGGATTGGTTGAAAAATGACACATTACTGCAAAGCCATGAGAAGGAAAGCAATTAATGATTGGTGTAAAAGGATGCTGGCAAACTTCACAGAGTTATTTGATTGGCTAAAAAACTAACATAAGGCATTGTAACTAAGAATGAGGAGGCTTCTGATAGTTTGGTGCTGGATGTAACAGCTTTAATGTCCCACCCTTCTATGAGACTGACACCATGAGGCCATAAACCATCTTTGACAACGTCTCTCAGTTGCCCCATCTCTTGTAATATCAATCTCCCAATACACATTTTCTTGACATCAGACATGACTAATGAAATCAATAGGGACTTATGGACACCAGGTCTATCCCATTAAAGTCAATAGGGATTTAGGGACACCTGGTTTATCCATTGAAGTCAATGGACTTTTGGTGAAATTTGGTCCTAAAATGGGGAAATTTGAGGAAAATATTGGGCTGAATTCTGGGAGTTTTCACTCCAGGATTATAGTGCTGATGCTCTGGATGTCCTGGAGGAATTCCTGGAGGCCAATTCTAAATCCCTGATCCCTCACCTGCGGTCCATGCTGGTGCTGTGACTCCAGATAAGCCTAAAAATTTCCATTGTCAGCCTGAAATCTGGGAATTCTAAGCCCAAAATTGGTAATTTTAGCATCCAAAATGTTGGGACATCAGCTCTGCCCACTGAAGTCATAGGGGATTGAAGGACACCAGGTCTACCCGTGTACAGTCAACGGATTTAGGGACACCAGGTCTATCCATTGATAGGGCTTGATTGGGAAGAGTTACTCTTTAAACTGGGAGCACGGGGAAGGGCTAAGTGAGGACACTGGGATGACTGGGAGCACTGAAGCAAAAGTGGGGACACTGGGAGGGATTTGTAGCAATAAATGGAGATAAACAGGACTCCAGGTCTAGCCCGTTGAAATCAATAGGAATTTAGGGACAGCAGGTCCACCCTTTAAAGGCAATGGGGTTTAGGGGCACCAGGTCTATCCAGTCAAAGCAATGAGGATGTTTGAGACACTAGTTTTGGGAGGCCCCAGGAGTTTTGTATGATCCAGGTGTCCAGGGGGTACCCAGGTATATCCAGGTGATTTTTGGGGGTACCCAGGTGATTTTTAGGGACAGCAAGGTGTACCCAGGTGATTTTTGAGTGGGATCCAGGTGATTTTGGGCAGTATCCAGGTGTACCCAGGTAATTTTTGGGGATATGCAGGTTATTTTTGGGGCACCCAAGTGCCCTGACTCACCCTGACAGGCCAGGAGAAGATGATGGCCATGGTCCTCCCGGTCGACGTGGACACAGATGACCCTTGGCAGTTGTGGGGCTGTTGGGGGGCACCCCAACATTCAGGTGTGCCCCAAAACTCCAGGTGAGGACATCAGGGGTGAGAGGGAGCCCTGAGTTACCTCAGGAGAGGATGCAGTGCAGGTACAGCCAGGTGCTTTGGTGCATGGGGTTGGTGAAGATGGTATTTTGCAGCAGCTCCAGCTCTGGGGTGGGCAAAGGAGGCACCCCAAAATCTCATGGGGGACACCAGGGGAAACCCCAATATCTCAGTGGGGGCACCCAGGTATCCAGGAGTTCAGATATACCCATTGAAATCATTGGGGATTTAGGAACACCAGGTCTACACATTCAACACAACAGAACCCACCAGCTCCCGCTTTAGGCGAGGGAGGGGCTGAAAAATTCTGGGGATCCCGCAAAATTGTGGGAGATTTTTTGGGGAATCCCTCACCTTCCTTCAGCCTTCCAGGGGGCAGTGCCCTTGCTGTAGTTCCTGGTGGGCATCAGCAGCCCCAGGCAGTGTTGCCAGGCTGAGAAGTTGGAGAAGCTGCAGCTCAGCAAGGCCCTGGTGAAGGCCAGCTCAGCTTTGAGGTCCTGCCTGGCTGCAAGTGCCTACCAGTGTTCCCAGGTGTGAACTGGGAAGGCACCAGTATAAATCAGTAAGCACTTGGAGCCACTCCCGAGCTCCTGAGGCCTGTGGCAGCAGCTCCCAGTATAAACCAGTAAGGCGTCATGCACCCAAACCCATTCCCAGTGTAGTCTAGGGGCTCCTAGTGTGGTCGTGGGGCACCCAGGTTTATACTGGGAAGCCACCAGTATAAGCCAGTAAGCACTGCGGGCCACCCCTGAGCCCATGAGCCCATGGTGGCAGCTCCCAGTAGAACCCAGTAAGGCCAGCACAACCTGAAGTCACTCCCAGTAGGTCCCAGGCCCCATCCCAGTATAAATCAGTAAGGCCAGCATCCCACAAAGTTCCTCCCAGTGGAGTGCCAAGCGTCCCCAAGACCCCTCCCAGTATAATCCAGCACACCCCAGTTTAACACAGTAAAATCCAGAATATCCCAGTATAACCCAGTATAAACCACTACAACTCACTCATCCCCAGCACCCCATCCCAGTTATAAACCTGTATAACCCAGTATAACTCACAGTCGGCCACCAGGTCCTCCCAGCCAGCAGGGGGCACTCACACACCCCTTCTCCCTTTCTCATTGGAACCCAGTACAAACCACTAACACACCAGCACCCCATCCCAGTACAAACCAGTATAACCCAGTACAACCAGTACACACAGTGCTAGATCCACCCAGACACTCACACACCCTCTCCCAGTGTAACCCAGTGACTCCAGCTCTGTCCCAGCACACTCTGGACCCCATCCCAGCACAAACCAGTACAAACCAGTACAAGCCACTCACAGTTGCAGGGGTCATCCACCAGGAGGTGCTCGCACAGTGCCAGGTCCTCCCGGCCAGCAGGGGGCGCTGCAGTGTCCAGTGTGACCCTACAGAACCAAGGAAACCCCTGTGACACTGCGGGGCCCCACGGAACCAAGAGTCCATTGTGAGACACCTGCGCCACGTGGAGCCAAGGAACCATTGTGACACTGGGGAAACTCATGGCACCAAGGGGCCACTGTGACACTGTGGGGCCTCATGGAACCTGTGAGCCATTGTGACACTGCACGGCCTTGTGGAACCAAGGAGACCACGGTGACACTGTGGGGCCACATGGAACCAAGAGTCCATTGTGACACTCTGGAACTACAGAGACCATTGCTGAGTGTATGGAACCTCGAGGAACAAAAGTCCATTGTGACAGATCAAGGCCTCATGGAACCCAAAAGAGCATTGTGACACTGTGGGGCCCCATGGACCCAAATCTCCATTGTGACAATGCAGAACCTCATGGAACCAAGAGTGCATGGTGACCCAGCAAGGTCTTGTGGAACCAAGGAAATCAAAGGTCTCAAACATTCCTTGCAGGGTTCTGACTTGGAGAAGGGGAACCTCCATGGTGGCAGCTTGGACTGGCAGACACTAATAGAAGGTGTCTGTTTTCAATGAGGAAATTCAGAAGTTTTAGACTGTTTCAAAATTAAAAAACAAAAATGAGGGGAGGGGGAACTCCTTTTGGCCTGAGTGCAGCCAGTTCTCCAAGCAAAGCAGGTCCCAGGTGAGTGAGGACAGACAGGATGGGGTTGGGCAATGTGGAGCAAGGTTGTCCACACTGGCTCAGACCTCAAGGCACAGCTTCTGTGAGCAGGCCAGACCTCCTGAGGAGAGACCCTGGATCAATATCAACCACAGAATGCTGCAATCACCTCTGCTCTAAAGAGAACAGCAATGAAATACACCCTTCAAAATAAAAATGGATATTTCTAAGAATCTCTTTAAAATATTTCTCCATAACTGGATTTGAAAATCTTCCTAATGAATGGCACCAGACCAGAGGGAAATCGAGGCAGAGCCATGGTTTGTCAGGACTTGCTTGATCCCAATCAGCCCCGTGGTGCATTTGGTGCTGAGCCTTGAACCTCAGGGCCTGAGAGGAGATTGCACAAACCTTTCCAGGAGTCCAAGGCAGAAGAAAAACCCAAAGTGTCTCAAAGCATCAATGGGCCCCACTGAGGTCCATCCCCAACACAGGCTCCTCATGGACACTCTTTGGAGGGGAGAATGGGAGGCCAGAATTTCCCAAAAACCTCTCAGAAATTCAGTGTTCAAAGGAAAATCCAAACTACCTTTAAATCCTTGAGTATCTCAAAGTATTAATGAGCCCCACTGAGTATCAATACAAAGCTCTCAAGGGACTAATTAAAGTAGATAATTGGGGGGATCATTGCATAAAATACTAAAAGAGTTGGTGTCAAAAGAAAAATGCCCAGTTCCTTAAAAAACTGAGTACCTCAAAGCATTAATGAGCCCCACTGAGTATCATTACTGACAAAGCCTCTCAAGGGACTCATTAAAGCAGATAATTGGAAGCTGTCACTGCACAAACCTCTCAGAGACCCAGTGTCAAAAAGTAGAACTTAAATTAACCCTGAGTACCTTGAAGCATTAATGAGCTCCACTGAGTGTTGTTACTGACAAAGGCTCTCAAGGGACTCATTAAAGCAGATAATTGGAGGCCATGATTGCACAGAGATCTCAGAGACTCCAAGGCAAAAGCAAAACCCAAAGTGCTCTGAAAAACCTGCAGACCCTGGGAGCATGAAGGAGTCCCCCAGGGCCATTCCTGACCAAGGCTCCCCAGGGACTCGTCCCAGCAGATCCCTGAGGCCACTGGGATGTGGGGGGATGCTGAGGGCAGGACAAGGGGTGCCAGTGGCCAGCCTTGCTGGGGCTGTGCCAGGAGGCCCCAGTGGCTCAGGACAAGGTGTCTCCTGCCAGCCCTTGGTGGCACAGACCCTGCTGTGCCCCAGGGCACCAAGACTTGGCTTCTCTTTGTGCCCACCTGTCATCTCTGCCTCCAATTTCCTGCTGTGACTGGAACCTGGGGACACTTTCTCAGTCATGTCCCTCAATGGAGCCCATTAAAAGTAAAAGAAACTTTGGACTTTCATTCTGACTTGGAGTTCTTGAGAGGTTTCCTAACAAACCATGGCTTAGCTTTGATTTCCCTCTGGTCTAGTGCAGTTCATTAAGGAAGTTCTCAAGTCCAGTTACAGAGAAACATTTCAAAGAGTTTGTGAGAAATACACATTCCTATTTTAAAATGTTGTGTTTTATTACTGTCGTTATGAATGACATTCTATTTATCCAATTTTATCAAACAATAAGTTTAAGTTTAGGAGCAATTTTTTTAATAGCAAAAATTGTATATAAAGGAATACAAATAAAAGTATCTTAGATACATATATTTGAGTGTATAGAAAATTTGGCAGTGAGTAATTCAGTATAATTGAGGTTTGTGTAAAGCAGAAGCAAAACTGACCGGGGGTACAGGGAGGGGCTCGCCCTTCCCCACGTACCAAACAATCAAGGCCAAAAATCCCACTGATACACTGTATGCTAATATGTATTAATACAGAATTTTCTGGAAAGCTCCTCCCAGTTTCCATTCCTAAAATCTATGTCACTGTGTTGTGTGGAGCATTCTCTGTTAATGGTTAGGGGGTCTCTCATCCTTTTGAGGGTCTTATTTCCGATGAAGGCTCTTTGTCTTCATCAGTGTCCGCTGTGTGACCTTGCAGGCAGCACAAGTGCACTGAGCTTGGGGTTGTGTAGCTCAGCATAAGTTCCCACAATAAACCTTATTCAAGTTCCATGCCTGGAATCGCCCCAATTTGGCCCATTCCAAGGTCGAAACATTTTATTTCTAGATGCTGCTTATCAAACCTATATCCTTCTACTACTCCCCCCTAACATCTGGAGTCTGCTTTGTCTCATCATTTCTTTTGCTTTCTAACAATTATTTTCTATTGATAGAAGTACAATTTTGCTAATATAGTCAAAATTTAGTTAGCACGAACCACATTTATCACATCTTTGATATTAAAATGAATTTTTCTTACTTATTAGTATTCCATATTTTTATAATCTATTTTTATATTGATATGTAAAAACTTTACATTATTAGTAACCAAAAAAATTATTGGTCATTGGTTCTAACTAACACAATTCCTTTCATTACATAAATAAGGTTTACTGGTTATTTATTTCTCCATGTGTCGGCTATTTCATAATAGTTGCAGTCATTTTGTCATCTTTATTATCATCTTTTTCTCTGACAGGGTCAAGGTGAGTGCTTCAGGGTCCAGGGAGACATTTCTGGGGCACATTTGAGGCAATTTTGGGTCTGGGGAAAGAATTTAGAAGGAAGTTGAGGGACAGGAGGACACTTGGGGGCCTCGAGTGGGCACTGAGAGAGACCTTAGGGATCCTGGGGGAAAGTCTGGGCTTCAGAGTGTCACTTGGGGGTCCAGGAGGGCACCTGGAGGTCAGGGAGGAGAATCTGGGGCCATTCGGGGTCCGGGCGGGCTCTTGGGGGGCTCTAACGGGGCTCTCCGGGCCGCGGGGGATGATGGGAGTTGTAGGCACAGGTATAATACTGTTCAAGGGGGCCGTGGAGCATCATGGGAGTTGTAGGCGCAGCTGCAATGTCTCTCGGTGGGCGCGGGGCATGACGGGAGATAAAGTCAGGGCTGGAATGGCGTTTAACCGGAACCGCGGAGCTTCATGGGAACTGTAGTCCCGGAAGTGGTCCTTACGGAGCTTTTGGGGGTCTGGGAAAGCACTTAGGACACAGTTTTCCCTCTGAGGGGAGACTTCAGGTCCTCAGCGGGGAACGTATACGGGTCGGGAGAACTTGGGGGGAGCCTGGGGAGCTCTAACCGGGCTCTTTAGGGCGCGGGACAGGGCAGGAGTTTTCGGCGCGGGACTGGGTTATGAGGTGCTCTGAGCTCGCGGGGGATGGCAGGAGATGAATTCCCAGAAATGGCTGCAAGGGGAATCTATGGGGTTGGGAGCATTCCGGGGATCTGGGGACGTCTTTGGGTGGTCAAGAATGGGCCCTGAGGGGGCAATTCCGGATCCTGGAGGGTCCTGGGACACGTATGGGGCAGATGGGGAGCGGATCCCGGGGGGTCTGTGGAGCGCGGGGCATGACGGGCATTGCAGTCCCAGCTCCAGTGGGGCTCTATGGGGCCGCGGGGCATGATGGGAGTTAGAGGCAGAAAGGAAAGATGGCGCCGACTGCAGGCGCCGCTCCCGAAGCCCCGATCCCTAAAGCTGAACCCCCTTGGTGGCACCTTGGACTGAAACACACTAATGGAAGGTGTCTGTATTCAGTGGGGAACATTAGGAGTTTTAAATTTCTTCAAAACTAAAAAAAACCGAAAAAACCCTGTTTGCTTGAGTGCAGCCAGTTCTCCAAGCAAAGCAGGTCCCAGGTGAGTGAGGACAGACAGGCTGGGTTTGGGCAATGTGGGGCAAGGTTGTCCACACTGAGTCAGACCTCAAGGCACAGCTTCTCTTTTTATACACTGATATCAGCAATCTCCAGTTGATATTAATTCCTGAAACCTTATAATGCAGTCTGAACAGAGATGAAAATCAAGACCCTTTATGGCTGACAATCAATCACAATCTGTCCCTACCCCCACCCCACCATTTCCCCCATCCAAGCCCTGGCACTCAGAGCAGCCTTGTGCAAATCTGAGCTCCCTCCCCTCCAGGCTGTGCCTGCAGCTTTCAGCTCCTTGGCACCAACTCCCACCTGCTTTCCTTGGAGAAGGAGCTGCCTGAGACATAGAGGGATGTTCATTTCTTGCCAGCAAATAAAATAAAGCCAGGCACAGCTCCATAAAAAACAGAAATCCAGGCCAAGGAGTGCTGGGCAATGGAGTCACATGCAGGGGTGTCCCCAGGGCTCAGGATTGGGGCCAGGGCAGTGAAATCTCTTTCTTGCTGATGTGGACGAGGCCATGGAGGGCACCCTGAGTCAGTATCCAGGTGAGGCCAAGCTGGGTGGGAGTGTGGCTGTGCTGCAGGGCAGGAAGCTCTGCAGAGGGATCTGGACAGGCTGGAGCCATGGGCCCAGGACAATTGGATGAGGTTCAGCAAGGCCAAGGGCTGGCTCCTGCCCTGGGCTCACAACCACCCCAAATCCCTGCCTGTGCCCTGCCCCTGATCCCCACAGCCTGTCCTGTTTCCTTCATCCCTGCATTGCCAGGGACTTTGTGGGACAAGGGAGCTCTGCTGTGGGGATGGAGGGAGGTGCAAGTGCCAGCACTGCAGTGGGAACCACAACTCATCAGGTTTGTGTCCTTTGGGGGTCAGCAACTGGTGAGACTCAGAGGCACAGAAGGTTTCTCTTCTTGGCCAATATAAAAAAATTACCAATGATAAAATTCAATAAACTTCAAAATTCTTTCCTCAGCTCTGTGCAATGTCAAAGCAGTATGTGATGTATCCACCATGAACAAGGTATTTCCATACAGGAACAGTTTTAGACATAGACATTAGAAAGGGTGATTCTGTGATAGATGTAGACACAATTAAGATGTTGACTAATGTGGAATGACCAGAGAACAATGGGAGGAGGAAATCTGGGAGCAATGGCAAGGCCATAGGACCAGCTGGTCTAGGGAAGAGATGTCCTTAGACATGGCCATTTAAACAGGAGAGGTGGAAACACCCAAATGAAGAGGGACATGAAATAATAGACAGTATAGTGGTAACACAGGTACAGATGAAGATCAGTATTTCTTGTCCTGCCATCAGTACACATCCAGGAAATTTCTCTTCTCTTCTGGTGGGAAATTTTGACATTTCTTAAAGTACTCAAATGCCCCAGCTAATGAGATGTGCTCGTGCACCTTGCAAGCTGCAGGTCCCCTACAGCCCCAGAGGGCTCCTGTCCCATAAACATCTGCTCCAGCCCATTCCAAAATCGGGAGCAGCATCGTCCTGGGATCATCAGGGAGCTGAGATTGGAAGGGACCTCAGCAAGTCTGCAGCCAAACCTGTCAGAAACTGGGTCAGACCAAGTGGTTCAAGACTTGATTTGGTGTGGATTGGAAATTCCCAAAGCCAGGGATGGGGCAGCATCTCAGAACCTGTCTGAGCCCATGGGAACAAAGGTTTTCCACATGTCCTGTCTGATCTCCCCTCATTCCCCTTTCACCCATTGACTTTTGTCCCCTCCAGCCCCCCCAGTGCAGAGCCTGGCTCTGTGTTCTCCATCAGCTCCTGGGTGGCTCTGCCAGGCTGGCATGAGGAGCCCCTCAGCCTTCCCTGCTCCAGGCTGGACAAGCCCAGCTGCCTCAGCCTCTCCTCACAGCCAAAGGGCTCCAGCCCCACCTTGGAGGCCCTTCCCTCACCCTGCTCCAGCTGCCAGACATCTTTCCTGCCCTGGGCAACCCAAACCAGGCCCCAGTGACCTGAATAATCCACGGCCTTGATGTCCTGGTCACACAGCCCTGTCCCCTTGTCCCCGTGTCAGGCTCTGGGTTTGATTTGTGGAACATCCTTGGGGGAGGCTGTGGCTCCAGGTGGAGCAGGGGGATCCCGGGGGACAGGGGACCCTGCTGGGCATGAACAGCATTGGACTTGTCTGGGGCAACTGTGAGGGGGGCTGGGGCAGAGTGACCAACGCAGTGACCTCACACAGCCCTGCTGTGATGTCACACAGCCCTGCTGTGTTGTCACAAAGCAGCCCAGTGATGTCACAGCCTGCTCTGTGATGTCATTGTCTGCTCTATGCCATAGCTGCTCAGTGACCTCACATAGCCCACTCTGTGATGTCATAGCCCACTCTGTGACCTCATGTTCCCAGATGATAAATTGCCCACACAAGTGAGCTGACACAATCCTTATTCTCCAGAACCCTGGGCCTCTGGAAACTGCACAATGCCTGTTGTATAAGGAGGGGAACTGGAAGTTTGTAGCTGTCGGGGCTTTGGGGTTTGGGCCCCGAGCTGCCACAACGTGCCCGGATAAGATGTCCCACAAGGAACAGCCTTTCCTGGTGTCTCAGGCAGATTTCAGCCACGAGGTAGGAGGATGCAAGCAATGCCTGGAGTCCAGGCCTTCAGCCCATGTTGTGATTTGAGCCTTGCTTCCAAAGTACCTTTGGCCAGCAGAGGAAGGAGACCGAGGAAGCTGCAGGGAGATTCCACAGACACTTTATTTCTTCCACAAAGGGGTCCCAGGCAGCAATTCAATGGACAAGGTACTAACGGGGGCTTTTGTAGGGTCAGGGTGTCTTGAAAACAGACCAATTATTTAGGGGATTGTAAAACGGACCAACTGCTTAGGGATTTTAGAGAAAAGGGACCAATTGCTAAGGGGATTGAAAATGGACCAATTATATCACAGGGAGATAAAGTGAGGTTTGCAAAGGGGGGAAATATTTCTAGTATTAGTCATTCTAAGTAAGCAATTTCTTATCTAAGGGATAGCTTTGCAAGGAGGCTCTGTTAGGGTTTCTGCTCCTTCCACAGAAGTTCACCAGCTTCAATGTCCTGCCAACTCAGCCGGGCCGACTGGGAACATTGGGGTCCACGACCACCAGGGACCACCACAGAGACCCCCAGGACAGAAGAACCCATGGGTAAAGAGGTGTTGGGAGTTGTTTTTTTCCTTCCCTCTCTGCCTGTGGAATTTTTTCCCACTGATATGCTAAGGATCACTGCTGGCTAGGTCCTTGAGACTTCGAGATGGGGGAGGGAGAGACTCCCTGGTTTCTTTAGGAGTTTCTCTTGGAGGGCAGGGGTGGAGGGGGGGGAACAGTGCGAGATGAGAAGAGGGTAAAGGAGGGTGGGGGGCTGTTGCTGGCACTCGCTTGCTTTGGCTGTTGGAGGAGGAAGGCCACTGGAAAACCTCACCCCGCCATCCCAACGCCAGGAGCAGCCTCTTCTGGTGTTGGACCCCACACCCCTGCTAGGACGCTCTCCTGCTTCAGTTTGCTATCTCCAAGCATCCTGTTGGGGCACTGGGACTGACACTGCTCCAAGGATTCGTGAGCACAGCCTCTCCTCCACCCTGCCCATCTGGGACACAGCCACCATCACCCCAGTGCCCCTGCAGCTGTGCAGGATCTGCCCCTGTCCACCAGGAACCTGCCAGAGCTCACTGCCAACTGGGAGGGTAACTGCACCAGAGGGGAAAAGTCCCCGGAGCCACGAGAACAGAGAACTGTTACTGGGTTCCTGTTCTGTTTGTTGTTAATTTCATAGTTGTTGTTTTGTTTTGTCTTGTTATATATATATTAGTAAAGAACTGTTATTCCTATCCCCATAGCTTTGCCTGACAGCCCCTTCATTTCAAAATGATACTAATTCAGAGGGAGGGATTTACTTTCTCCATTTCAAGGGAAGGCCCTGCTTTCCCTAGTAGACAGCTGTCTTTCAAACCAGGACAGGGTGGTCAGTGGGAGGTGATCAGTGGCTGTGGTCAGTGGCAGTGTGGGCATTGGTGTCTGGGCAGTGGATGTGGTCAGTGAAGGGGTGGTAAGTTGGTGTGGTCAGTGGCATGTGATCAATCAGGGTACGGTCAGTCGGGTGCTCAGTCACTTTGTTCAGTTGAGTGGTCAGTGGATTGTGGTCAGGAGTGGTCAGTGGGTGTGGTCAGTGGGAGAATTCAGTGGATTGTGGTCCGTGGGTGTGGTCAGTTGTGATATGATCAGTTGTGATATAACCAGCAATGGTCAGTTGCGTGGTCACTTGGTGTGGTCAGTGGGTGGGGCATTGGGGTGCAGTCAGTGGGTGTGGTCTGTGAGTGTGGTCAGTGGGTGTGGTCAGTGGGTGTGGTAAGTGAATGTGGTTGATGCAGGTAGTCAGTGGGGGTGTGGTGAGGGTTTGTGGTCAGTGGATGGGGTCAGTTGGGTTTCAATTGGAGTGTGGTCAGTGGTTGTAGTCAGAGATTGTGGTCATTGGGGAATGGCCAATTGGTGAGGTTAGTGAGGGTGGTCAGTGTATGTGGTCATTGGGGTGGTCAGTGCATGGGTCAGACTTGATGATCTCCAAGGTCTTTTCCTGACTGGCTGATTCCATGATTCTCTGAAACCACCCCTGGAGCAGTTGCAGGATGAGCCCTGGGCCTCCTCTTCACAAGGTCCAGCAGCCCAGGTCCCTCAGCTTCTCCACACAGCCCCAAAGCCCATCCTGGCAGTCCTGCAGAGCCTCTCCAGCCCCTCCTCATTGCCCACAACAGGGAGCCCCACACCCAGACACAGCAGCCCAGATGTGCCCCCCTGGCCTGTGGTGCCTCTGGCAAGGGAACAGCACGAGGCACTGCAGGACCCTGCAGACAATTCCTGAAGCACTTGGAAGATGATCCTGCTCTCCAAGGGACGTTCCCATGGTGCCAACTGAGGAACTGAAATGGGGAGTGAGGCCAGAGGGGAAAGGGCAAACAGGGATGGGCTGTTTGTAGGGGAGGGGACAGGTATGGGCAAGAGGAAAATATCTGGATCAAGAAAGAGGAAAGAAAGCAAAGGTGAAGCCAAGGAAATGCTCAGGGCAGTTTGGTGGTGGCTGCCAGGCAGTCCAGGCTCTGAGAAACAACATCTGCAATGGGACAGGAATTTCACAGCTCAGGGGAACAAACTTTCTGGCTGACTTCAGAAGCTACGACAAAGCTGAGTGGTTTCCCTGCCGTCCCCCAGCCCTTGCTGGCCCCAGGGGCTGATGGCATTTGTGCTCACTCAGCTCCATGTCCCCACAGCAGCACCATGGGGGTGCTGAGCCTGCTGTGTGCAATGCAAACAGGGGCTCCTGAGCCAGTGCTGCCGTGTGTGTGCCTGCAAGGATGCGGCTCCTGTGTGAGCTGGGGGAGAGGCCAGGGCTGCAGAGGGGGGATGTTGTTGGCAGGTGCATGAGGACGCTCTGGGACGCTGCCCTGGGGTGTCCAGTCCAGTGGGGATGGATCAGCCCCTGTTCTGCTGCTCCTTGCCAGGGTGTCCCCCTTGCAGGGAGCTTGCAGAGCACCAGCCATGCTGTTTGCCCACAACCTGCCCATGGCCAGCCTGGGGCTGCTCCCGGGGCTTTTCTGTGCTCAGCATTGGGCTGGCCAAGTGTTGTGGAGAGAGCCTGGCCAAGGAGCCTGGAGCCCCCAGGCCCTGGCCTGAGGTGTCAGCGCTGCCCCAGCAGTGCCCATGGCCTGTCCCTGCTGCAGCCCCGGCACTGCCACCCCCAGAGCTGTGCCCGGCCCCGAGAGCACTCAGGCCCTGCAGCAACACGAGGGCCAGGAGGGCAGCGGGGCAGGGGCACGGGAGCAGCACTGGCAACACCAAGTGCTGCTGCTGCTGCTGGGCACAGCTGCTGTGCCAGCACTGATCTGCCCCAGCTCTGCACACAGACATTGCTGCTGCAGCTCCAGAGAAGGGAACAAAAGGGTGAGATCTGGACAAAACTTTGCAGGGAGAAAAAACCTTTAGTTCGTTTTAAGTTACCAGGAGTACAGCCCCTCATTGACACAGTCTCTGGCTCACAGAAAGGATGGAGAAAAGCAAAAGGAATTATGGCACAAGCAATGACATTTCTTTGAAGACAATATTGAAAAGCTAAAACAAAGGAAAGAAAAGAACAAACCAAAAAGCAAACCAACAAGAAGCAGAGGCAACTTTTATTACAAGTGATATATAGAAATTGGAAAGCAGTTTAATATTCCTGAAAACATCCAGTTATCATTCTCCACATTGCAGCCTTGAGCTCCTCGTTCCTCAGGCTGTAGATGAAAGGGTTCAGGGCTGGTGGCACCACTGAGTACAGAACTGACATTGCCAGATCCAGGGATGGGGAGGAGATGGAGAGGGGCTTCAGGTAGGCAAACAGGACAGTGCTTACCAACAGGGAGACCACAGCCAGGTGAGGGAGGCAGGTGGAAAAGGCTTTGTGCCGTCCCTGCTCAGAGGGGATCCTCAGCACAGCCCTGAATATCTGCACATAGGAGAAAACCATGAACACAAAACAACCAAATAACAAACATGCACTAACAGCAATGAGTCCAAGTTCCCTGAAATAGGATTTGGAGCAGGAGAGCTTGAGGATGGGTGGGATTTCACAGAAGAATGCCCCCAGGGCATTGCCATGGCACAGGGGCAGGGAAAATGTATTGGCTGTGTGCAGCAGTGAATAGAGAAAGCCACTGGCCCAGGCAGCTGCTGCCATGTGGGCACAAGCTCTGCTGCCCAGGAGGGTCCCGTAGTGCAGGGGTTTGCAGATGGACACGTAGCGGTCGTAGCACATGATGGTCAGGAGGAAATACTCTGCTGAGATGAAGAACAGAAAGAAAAAGAGCTGAGCAGCACATCCTTCAAAGGAGATGTGTCTGGTGTTCCAGAGGGAATTGTGCATGGCTTTGGGGACAGTGGTGCAGATGGAGCCCAGGTCGCTGAGGGCCAGGTTGAGCAGGAAGAAGAACATGGGGGTGTGCAGGTGGTGGCCGCAGGCTACGGCGCTGATGATGAGGCCGTTGGCCAGGAGGGCAGCCAGGGAGATGGCCAGGAAGAGGCAGAAGTGCAGGAGCTGCAGCTGCCGCGTGTCTGCCAATGGCAGCAGGAGGAAGTGGCTGATGGAGCTGCTGTTGGACATTTCCTGTGTCTTGCCATGGCGATCTGTAAAATAAATAATCATAGAATAGTTCAGATTGGAGAGGATTTAAGTATCCCAGCCCAGCTTGGTGGCACTTTCCACCCACTGCCTGCCCAGGGCTCTGCTGCCTGGAGCTGTCCCTGCCAGCAGCTGCTTCCCTGTGCCCAGGGCTGAGCCCTGCCAGTGCTGCCAGAGCCCAGCCCTGCCCTGGGGGCTCACCTCTTCCCTGCACACCCCTCCCAGCACAGGACACTGCCCAGCGTCAGCTCTGCCTGTGCAGGCTCTGGTGGCAACATCACACCAACCTAAGGAGGCTGGAAAAATTACACTGGTGTTGCCTGGAAGTGCTGATTTCTCTAACTGCCTGCTTTATTAAGATCCGAGATAAAAAAAAAAAGTTTTTCCCAACCTGAACTGAGATGAATATCTATATGCAATTTCCCCATCTACGCAACACAGAGCAATAGAATATAAAATCAGGATTATCTTTTTTATGCACTCCTTGCCTCTCTGTGCTCCCTTTGTAATCTACCTAGAAATATTCTGGAGTTAAATGCTACTCTGGGAGCAGTCCTGAACAATGCAGCATCCTCACCACACAAGCAGAACACTTCCAAGCCTTACCAGCTGTCTCCTTCCACCCAGACCTTGTCCCCCAGTGCAGGGAGCAGCTCCCAGGGCTGGCTGAGAGCTGTCCCTGGCAGGCAGCAGAGTCCCTGCCCCAGCACAGCTCCCTGGGCTGCAGGACCCTGCTCTGCACGACAGCCCTGGGCACCCCTGGCTGCTCTACACAAGAGATCGTCAGAGAATGTACTCACACAGTCTGCAGGCATTGGGATGTTGCAGCTTTAGGAGATGACTGCAGGAGCTGCAGCTGCATTGTCCTGCAGCCAGAGGCTTCCTGTGTCAAGGGCTGGGAATGATTCTGCCCCAGGCACTTCTGAGCATCTTCCCAGCCCTGACTGATTGAAGCTCTCTGTGCCTCTGTGCTGTGCCTGGGGTGGCTGCAGGCAGTGCCCCAGCCCTACTGGGCTGGGAGAAGAGCTACTCATGAAGAGAAATGTGTTTTTGAAGCTCTTCTTGGTTGCCAGGATGGCCTTCTGTGCCAGGAGCCCAGCCCAGCTCATCAGCACAGACACAGCACAAGGATTTTAATGACCCTCTCAGGGCGTTGGTGCTGTCTGCATCAGACTCAGTCCCGCAGTGTGCTTGAAAATCTTCTCAAGAACTCAAATTTTAATTGAATCACCGAAGTTTCTTCAAGTTTTAATAGGTCCCACTGAGGGACAGGACTGAGAAAGTGTCCCCAGGTTCCAGTTAGAGCAGAACACTGGAGGCACTGATGACAGGTGGGGACAAACAAGGCAAAGGTGTCTCTGATGCTGAGCAAACCTGGATGTGTTTCAGGAATGCAAAGGGCCAAGGGCTGAGCCCCAGCCCCTGGCAAGGCAGATCCTGTCCCTCCCTCATTGCTCAGGGCTCTTCCCGGGCCACTGGGCTCTGGGCATGTGCAATGCCAAGGGCAGCACCATGGGGCGGCCCCTGCCAGGCTGCTGAGCAGGGACAAGGAGGCAATGAGGCCCCAGCACAGCAAGGCTCACTTGTCCCCTGCTGGCCTCAGGCCCAGGGCCAGCCTGCATGGCCCAAGTGCTGCAGGAGTTGGCTGTGTCAGGGCCTTTCAGCTGCTGCCCATCCCTGTGCCCTCTGCAGCCCAGGCTGTCCTACGGTGTCCATGCCCTGCGCCTCTGTCCCTGCAGGCTGTCGTCATCCCCCGGCTGCCCCACCTCGCTGGCCCCTTCCTTTGCTGACAGCTCTGCCTCCTGCCTGCCTCTGCCTGGACACACAAAGCCTTGGGCTGCTCCAGATTCCTTCTGGGGGATGTGTTGCACCCCAGCCCTGCCCTGGGAGAGAAATTCCTTTCTCCTTGTGTCAACTCTGGACCACCCTAGCTGCACTCGGCATTAGATCTTTCTTTCTGTGGCTCTTTTCCTCTATGTCAAAAGGATCCACCATCTCTGAAACTGATCTTCAATCCCTCCCAGGGCTCTCCTCTGCCATCCTCAGTCTCCACTCCACTTAGCTTCTTTGTCCCTATACAGTGGTCAAGTGCTTGAGTCCATGGGCACCTGGACAAGAGGTATGGTTCTTTTCTGTGGGAAGGAAACCACAGAATCCCAAAATTGAAAGATGACTGGTGTTCACCATATGCCAAGGTCAGCCAGACCTGTTTGTCTTGGCTGCATTTGTCTGGGAGCAATCCTTCAATAGATGAAATTTTGGAGGCCAAATTCTCATTTTTACCATGGGTACCTGGAAGAGAAGGATAGTTCTTTTCCATAGGAAGGAAAGCACAGCCCCTGTGTTTCAATGCAGCTGAGAGTGGCCCTCAGGAAGCCAAGGGAAGTTAGACTTGTCAGTCCAGGCAGATTTTATCTTGGAGCTATAGTTAGATAGATAGAATTTTGGAGATGAATTCCCAATTTTGGCCTTGGATGCCTCGACTTGAATGATTTTTTTTCTATGGGAAGAAAAGCACAGCCCCAAAGTGTTTCAAAGGCAGATGAGAGGTAGTCCCCAAGAGGCCAAGGCCAGCCAAAGCTGTCTGTCCTGGCAAGTTTCATATGGGAACAATCCTTGGATATACAGAATGTTGGAGGAGGGATCCCAGTTTTGGCCATTTGTGCCTGGAAGTGAAGGACAGTTTTGTTCCATGAGAAGGAAAGCACGGAGCCCCATTGCTCCAGGTCCATTGGAGGAGAAGCTCTCACCATGCCCAGGTCATCTGAACCTCTCAGGCAGCCCCCAGGAGCCCATGCCAGCCAGAGCTGTTCCATGTTCCCTTGGTTCCATGGGGCCGTGCCGTGTCACAAAAGGCCTCGTGGTTTACTTGGGGCTCAGCAGTGCCACAGTGTCCCCTTGGTTCCATGGAACACCACAGCATCCCTGTTGTCCCCGTGGTTCCACAAGCCCTGCAGTGTCACAATGGCCCCTGGCTTCCATGAGCCCACGCAGAGTCACAATGGTCTCCATGGGAAGGGAAGCACCGAGTCCCAGTGGTTCAGAGGCAGATGAGACACAAGCACCAGAGACCAAGGCCAGCCACATCTGTCTGTCCTGGCAGGTTTGTCTGGGAGTAGCACTTGGATATAGAGAATTTTGAATGTGGAATGCCAATTTTGGCCATTTGTGCCTGGACAAGCAGGACGAGTCTTTTCCATAAAAAGGAAAGCATGAGCCCCAGTGTTTGGAAGGCAGGTGAGAGCTGCCCCTCAGGAGGTAGAGCCAGCCAGTCTTGACAGAATGGCAGCTTTTGTCTGGGAGCAATCCTTGGATATATGGAATTTGGGAGGAGGAATCCCAATTTTGGCCATGGACACCATGTCAAAATGGATGGGTTTTTCCATATGAAAGAAAAGCAGAAAGTCCAAGTGTTTTGGAAGATGAGAGGTGGCCACCATAAGCGAGGGCAGCCAGACATCTCTCATAGCATCTTGTGTCTTGGAACAATCCTTGGATATACAGAATTTTGGAAATGGAGTCTTAATATTGGCCATGGGCATCTGGAAATAAAATATGTTTAATTCCATAGGAAGAAAAGCACAAAGGCCCAGTGTTTTGAAGGCAAATGAGAGCTGGTCCCTGGGAGGTCAAGCCAGGCAGATCTATCTTTCCTGGCAGGTTTCATCTGAGTACAATCCTTGGATATATGGAATTTTGGAGGCCAAATCCCAATTCTGGCCATGGGACCTGGAGGAGAAGGACAGCTCTGTTCTATAGGAAGGAAAGCACAGAGCCCCCGAGCTCCACAGGCAGAGGAGAAGCAGCCCCAGCCGTGCCAAGGTCAGCTGAACCTCTCAGGCAGCCCCTGGGAGGCCAGGCCAGCCAGAGCTGTTCCATGTTCCCTTGGTTCCATGGGGTCCCTCAGAGTCACAAAGGTAACACTTTTAAAACCTGACATTGACTAGTTCCTAATGCCAGTAAAGATGACTGTAGGGGCTGTTTTAACTTTGTCAAATCACTTGTTGCAGTGCCCAACTTATTCATTAATATTTCTGAATTGATTCCATTTAAGACTCTCAATCCTGCTCCTAATATTCCAGTTAAATCTCTTTGCATTCTGCCCCTGAATTGTACTTGCTTTTGTAACCATGTTGCCCAGCCCTCAAAGGATGTCTTTAGGAAAGAGGAGCAGGCTGGCTGAATTTCAGAGATATTAGTTTGCATTAGTCATTCAACACACTTGAGAGACCACTCGGGGTTAAATAACAGTGGTTGTTGGCCCATGTTCCTTATTACATAGGGGCCAACTTCATAAATTTTAGGTTCAATCTTAGGTGGTGTGGTCTGGACTTGGGTACTAACATAGGTTACAGTAGATTCAATTGTTGTAATAGGCATGGCCTTTAATTTAAATTTAAATGAGAGCCCAGTAGTGTCATGGCTCCAAAGGCCACATCCACAGTCTGTACTAATGTAAAATTATACCAACAATCTAATTTACTTAGACCATTACAAATCTCCAGGTGCTTGTCTGTGGGAGAAGTTGAAACACTAATTTGAATTGTGTTCTCATGCTGAGTCCCACTAATCATTCGGGACCCTATTCTGATTGCTTCTCCTATAGTCCCTTGAAGGGACCACGACCTTTGTTTTTGTATTCCTGCTTTTCATATACCCGGTTTTTGTGCATGACCACAGTTGATAGGTTTAAATCTTTTCTATCAGAACACTTTCCCATGGATCCAGTGTACTGAATGAAAGCTTGGGACCAAGGCCATTCAGCATTATTCTGGCTAGAGGTGCTTTCCAATTCTTGGATTATGCTTATGACTACAAGCAAAACAAACAAAACTCTTCTATTGACTAGATTTCTGCAAGCTAAATTACTGAATATTCCCAACCACAATGTACTCATTTTGCTCAAGTAAATTTTAATTTCATTTCATTGTGACCCAGTGTTACTTTCCAAGGGGCTTGTGGAGCCTTTTTCACTCAAGAATGGTGAATCCAGGCACTCTGCTCCTTGATCATAACTGCAATGAAGGTGGTGAGAAGCACCTGAATGGTCCTTCCCACTGTGGCTACAAAGTTTTTCTGTAAGAGACTTAACATATACATAATCTCCAGGCTGTATGTCATGCACTGGTCCATCCAGCCCTCTGCCCCGAGTTCCAGCCACATTTTTCTCAATTTCTCTGAATTGCTTACTTAAGGCTATTGTATAGGCAGGCAACCTCTCTTCCCCCACTTGGGTAGACAATCCCTTTTGCACTCCTATGGTCTCCCAAAAATCATTTCAAAGGAACTTAGATTTTCTTTGGCTCTAGGCTTGGTTTGGATCCACAGCAATGCCAGTGGGAGAGATTGAGGCCAGGGTAAATTAGCTTCTTGTCCTAGCTTAATTAAATGATCTATTTTTTCAACTTGGCCACTTGACTGGGGATGATATGGAGTATGGAGCTCCCAGTCTATGCCCAAGTGATGACTGATTTGTTGTACTATTTTTGAAATAAAATGTGGCCCTCTATCTGAAGATATTGTGGCTGGAACTCTGAAGAGTGGGATTATCTCTTGTAACAATACCCTGGTTACCTCTCAGGCTTTGGCAGTTCTGGTGGGAAAAGACTCTGGCCACCCTGAAAAGTGTCTGTTAACACCAGCCAATATCGATACCCCCTTTTCTTGGGAGATCCGAAAAGTCAATTTGCCACTGTTGCCCAAGACCATGGCCTTTTCCAATTTGACCAAGTTTTGGGTTGGGGATATTCTTGGGTTTGGTCTGGAGCCAAATGTCAGACTGCTGGGCTACCTGAACGATAATAGAGTATAAATTTCTGGCAGTAATCTTTTCAATTAGATAGCTATACAGGGCATCTGTTCCCTGGTGTGTTTTCTGGTGGTCTTCCCTTACTAATGACCATAACAGGTGGGAAGGGATGACCATTGTCCCTTCTGCAGTAACAGCCCATCCCTCTTGGTTATACGTTCCTCCTTGATCCTTAATTAGTTTTCTATCCCTTCTGGTATATACTGGCTTACCTTCAAGGGAGAACAGTCCTTATGGAATTAAAGCTCCCTCAATCGTCATCTCACCTTTTGCTGCTTCTTTTGCCTCTCTGTCTGCCAGCTCATTTCCTTCCTCCAGTTCTGAGCTCACATTCTGGTGTGCCTTAATGTCCATAATTGCTACCTACTCAGGTAGCTGAACTGCTTTCAGTAGCCGCAATATTTCCTGTGCATGTTTGATGTTTTTCCCTTGTGAGTTTAACAGTCCCCTTTCTTTCCAGATGGCTCCATGTGTTTGTACAACCCCAAATGCACATCTTGAGTCTCTATAAATATTTATTTTCTTTCCTTTCATGATCTCTAAGGTGCAGGTTAGAGCAATTATCTCAGCTTTTTGTGCAGAGGTATCTACTGGCAAAGGTCCAGATTCTGTTACCTCTTTGCAGGTGGTAACTGCATACCCACCATGTCACTTTCCACTGACAACGTAGCTGCTTCCATCAGTGAACCAGGTTTGGGTGTCATCCAAAGGGGTGTCCTTCAGATCTGGGCAGCTGGAGTAGGAGGCTTTGATAATCTCCAGGCAGTCATGGTGTAAAAAAAACACTTTTCTTGATTTCCACTAAGAAAAGAAGCTGTGTTGATAGTGTAAGTCACAATTATCTCTACATTGTCTTGTTCTACCATAATGGCTTGGTATTTTAGGAACCTTTGTGGGGAGAGCCAGTGCCCACCCTTTACTTCCAGGCCTGCAGACACTGTGTGAGACACCAATACAGTCATTTTCTGGCCCAGGGTGAATTTGTGTGCCTCTTGAATATTCAGCACCACTGCTGCAAGGGCTCTGAGGCATCCCGGCCATCCCTTGGCTGTTGTGTCCAGTTGTTTGGAGAAGCAAGCAACTGCTCTCTGGTATGGACCCAGGTCCTGGGCCAGTATCCCCAGGGCAATTCCCTGCTTCTCATGGGAAAACAGAAAGAATGGTTTACTCACATCTGGGAGTCTGAGAGCCGGAGCTGACATTAGAGCATTCTTCAGCTGGTGAAAGGCTCGAGTGGCCTCTTTTGTCCCCTGGAGTTCTCTGTTCCCATTTGTAATGAGCACGTACAGGGGTTTCATAAGTACACCATCATTATAAATCCATAATTGGCACCACCCTGTCATTCCTAAGAATGTTCACAGTTCCTTCACTGTTTGAGGCTTTGGGGTTTTGCAGATCTCTTCCTTGCAATCTTGCCCTACAGTCTGATGTCCCACACTAATTTCATAACCCAGATAAATTACCTTTCACTTCACTGCCTGGGCCTTTTTCTTTGATACCCTGTATGCCTCAACTCCTAGAAAGTTTAGGAGGGTTACTGTGCAGGCTGCACATGCCTCTTTCATCCGGGTGGCTATGAGGAGATCATTCCATGTACTGCAGTAGCTTTCCTTCTTCTGGGGGAGCCTCCCAGAATTCCAGAGCTTTGGCGAGTTGCTCTCCAAACAGAGTAGGAGAGTTTTTAAATCCCTCAGGCAACACCATCCATGTGAGCTGGTTTTCCCATTTAAATGCAAATATTTTCTGGCTGTCTTCATGGAGAGGGAGGCAAAAGGAGGCATCTTTCAAGTTTAGAACAGTAAACCAAGTTAGCTCTGCTGTTAGGCACGTTAGCAAAGTGTATGGATTTGCTACCACAGGATAGAGATCTTCAGTTATTCTGTTAACAGCTCTTAGACCCTGTACTATCCAATATGACCCATCAGGTTTTCAGAGCTGTAAGATGGGACTATTGAACTCAGATTGACATTCTTTTAAGAACCCTAATTGCAAAAAGTTTTCAACTATTGGGCTAATTCCTTCCCTGTTCTCTCTTTTCAAGGGTAGTGTTTAATTCTAACTGGTTGCTTTCCTTCCTTCAGTTTAATTACTAGATGAGATGCATTTTTCTTCCACCCTGCTACATTAGAAGTCCACACTCCAAGAAATACTTGATTTATTATTTCTTCACTAATTTCTCCCTCCCTTTGAACAGCTCTTCATAATAAACTTAATGCCTCTATGTGCTGTTCATCATTTACCTCCAGAATAACCTCCCCAATTGTAAATTCAATGGTTATTTGTAATTGTTCCAAGTCTCTCCCCAAAACATGCCTTGGGGAACTGGGCAGGTATAGAAATTTATGAATGCTCCATTGCTTTCCAAGCCTATACTTCAATGGTTTACAAAAATATGCTTTTTGAGGTTGGTCAGTTGCTCCTATTACTGTAACATAATCCTTCCCCACAGGTGCCATAGTTAAAGCCAAATATGTTGCCCCTGTGTCAACCAGAAGTTTCACCTCTTTGTCTTTTTCCCCCAGCTTCAATTTTATAACCAGTGGATCTCCTGGGGTGCGATCTACTGGTCCTCCTCAGTCTTCTGTCACGTGTGCAATTAGTTCTCCCTTTTCCTGAGGGCCACCACGTCTTCGTTCTGGGCATTGATTTTTCCAGTGACCATATTTCTTACAGATTGCACACTGGTCTCTGCCCAGCTGGGATGGGCCTTGTCTAGGTGGTCCCTGTCCGTGTCTTCCTCTCTCCCTCTCACGACAGCCACAAACTTCCTCATTCCTTGTTTATATCCTTCTTCCCTGTTCCTAAAGACTCTCCACGCCTCATCCACCAGAGTCTCTAAGTTCCTCCAATCCACCCCCCGTATCTTTTGAAGTTTCCATCTTATGTCACCCGTAGGTTGCCCCAGGAATAAACTGACTGGCTGCTGTGTCCCTATGTCAGACCCAGGCTCCAGTGGTGTGTGGCAGCACATTGCATCCCTTCATCGATTGAGGAATTCAGATGGTGACTCAGAGGGCCCCTGCTTAATTTCATACAATGCTGACCAATTTATAGTTTTGGGAATGGCTTTTTCAATTCCCTTTGCAATCCACTTCTGATAGCTTTAAACTTGTTCAATTCTGCTGATCTGTTTGGGTCCCACTACAGATTTTGGAGTGGGAAATAATCTTTCACATCCAACTGTTGCTTTTCATAATAATCTTCTGACAAATCCCCTGCCATTTTTATAATTAATTGTTTCTCTGTCTCAGTCAGTGCATCCAATAATAATTGCATATCGTTCCAATCTGGATTATGTTATTTTATTATAAATCACAGACATTTAGCTGTGTTAACTGGATGACTGTGGTAATTTCTAGCAACCTTTTCCCATGCCTCCAAGTCGATTGTGGAGAAGGGAACTTTAACCAATACCATTCCTCCCTCTGGTCCCCCTGCCTCTCACAGAGGTGCCTGTAATATGTGTGTCTGTTAGCTGAGTTGTGATTGTTTTCTTTAAAGAGTCGAGCAGCTAATGGTTGCTATAAAGTTATTTATTGCAAAGGCACATCAGTCTCAAAAGGCAAAGGGTCACAAGCGTTCAAGTCCATGCTAAAGTTTTGGTATAGAATCCTAAATAGGTAAAGTCCCAGTCAGAAGCAGAAGCTGCTCCCAAAGGTCCTGAAGGGCCGATGTTGCTGGGGCAGCTCCTGTCATCTTTAGGTGATGATGGTGGTGGTGAGGAGAGAAGTGAGAGAGCAGGAACAAAATCAAAAGACAAGAAGCAAAAGGTGAGTCTCTCCCCAGTGCATAGATTCTTATATCCAAACTTCCCAACAAGCTAAAGACACAAACTCAAACCTAGTTCTAGTTTCTTAGCACACCAGCTATGTATAAACTACATATATGTTCTATCTTGTTCTATCTAAAAAAATGTAAGCAATATTCTTAGTATAGTTTTATTATGTCTAAAACTATGTTCCTGGAGCCTCCACAGAAACACTAGTATCTAAGGCTATATTTTTCAACCCTCACTAGAGCTCATGCTTCTACACTGGTCTCTGAGATCTTTACTCTCTAAAAGCACTTAAAACTTATTCTTACTTATTCTAAAACTTAAACTTACACCTCTACTTTATGTGTGAGTGGCTTAATATACTTGAATCCATCAAAAGGTTTTAATTCAATCCCTGCACTCTGATTTCTCTCTGAAGAATTCGGAGAGACCCTTGACTTACAGACTCCAACATCTGTTGTCTGGTCTGGTGTGTGATCAGAAGGGGGTCTCCATCCTCTGAGTCCTCATCCCTTTCCTGGCTTACCTGGGGAGACCTCAGCAAATCGTCTGCCAGATCTTGTTCCTGGGCCACAGTCTAGTAAACCTTATCAGATTTTGTGCATCTTTGCCCTATGCTACACACTGAACAACACCACTTGAGCTTTCCTCTCTTAGTCTTATTCTCCTTCTCTAGGGTCAATACCAGAGGGTCAGATGGAGCCCTGAGCCCACAGTCCCTCTGCCATTCGGGGTGATTTCTAAGTGAGAAAAACATATCAGCATATGATACCTCTGTCCACTTCCCTTCCCTCCCAAGAAATAGCATGAGCTGTAATAGCGTGTTAAAATCCAAAGTTCCACTGGGTGGTCACTTCACTCCATTGTCTGATTTATATAAAGGCCACCAGTCCCTGCAGAATCTAATAAGATCTCTCTTGTTTCTGTGCCTCCGTGTGCAGCAACGTTTTTCCAATGTGCAATAACACAGCCTAATGGACTGGCCTCTCTTTACTTTGTCCAGTTCCCATTATCTTCTTCTTGTCTTGTCTTGTTTCCACCCATACTTTTCCTCACACAATTTCACTGTTCTTTTCCAGTATTCTTCCCACACATTACCCCAATTTGCGGGCATCCAGTATTACTTTCCACATACTAATTTCAGAATTTTAGGTTAAACACTGACTTGGTTAGGATAGTTTTGCAATTTGCACTTGGGGCATACATCCTGCTGGTTATTAGAGCAACAATACCAATGTATTTCACAATCTCTACACTGTAATAAACCCCACACCTGATGCCAACCCCTTGATCTTCTGACAGCTCTAAATATCAGACAAAGACAAAATATCCTGTTCACCCCCTCTGGAATACTCAGAGTCCCTACTGCAGGTTGTTCCCAGTCCAAGGTTACCAACCTCCCTGCAGAGGTTTCTTATATCCCTCCTAGACAGACCCGTTCATTCCCTCTTTCTATCCAATGATTTACTGGATCAATAAATTCCCAGGGATCAAGTCCAAACCACTGCTGAGGAGAAACTCCTTCAATTTGTCTATCCACAAATAAAACAAACACTAACCACTCTGTGTTCAATCACAACACTCCTCTGTTCTCACTTGCACAGGGCCCCACACTGACCGCACTCCTTCGCTTTTCTCCGGCTGCCTCAGTCGCCCGAGGCTGGAAAGGCACATAGAGCTCCACACTCGCTCATTCACTCACTGACACACTCAACAACTCAACATGTCCCGAGTTAACAGTCACACAAAACAGCAGCAAAATCAAGGGTTCACTCAACTCACCCCCAGAGTCGCTAGCGGGCTGCTCTATCAGCTCAGTGAGACCCCTCTGTCAGTGGCGTTATCAGCCGGGGATCGACCCCTCTCCCTCTGTCTCTGGCCCCCTTGGCCAGCAGCTTGCAAGCCCACTGAGACTGTGCTGAGTGTCAGACGTCTCTGTACGACTCACCAGCAGTCCTGTTATAGATATTTATTATATACTGCTTCATCCGCACTGCCAGCAGGTCGTTTGATGTCCCCAAGGCAAGAGAGCCAAGGTTCAGGATCCCTCCAGGAAAAAATCCCGGGACACCCCTCAGGGTGTCCGCCCTGGTGGTGCTCCCTCAGCCAGACAGATCTCCTGGCTGGCTCGCCAATAATGAAGTGCAGGAAAACTCCACAACCCGTAAAAGTAGGTATGAATAATGTATTCAGGGCTGAGGTGCATGGGGGATAGCTCCTCCAAAAACATGCACACCTTTGGTGACCTGTGCCTCTCTTTCTATTCTCTACAAGTTAGAATTGCACAATGCACCTTACACATATTCATTTCCTAACCCTGCCTGTCCCCTCTTGGTATTATAATTAACTCCACGCCTCTTTGTGACTGCACACTGCTCCTTGTTGGTCGCTCTGGTGGTCATCTGGGGGCCCTTGGGATGAAGTAAACAGTCTTCCTCTCAGTTGAACTTTTCACCTTGCCTTCTTTGCACATGTGTATTAGCTTTTCCTCACCTTCCAGACCTTGATACCAGTTTTCACTTGCTCAGGGGTCTGAGGAAACCCCCTTATATTGAAGAGACCTCATTCTTCCACCCTGTTTATGCATTCTTGTTCCATCTTATCTTGTAGCCTTGCTCTGTTCTCCTGTTCTTGCAAAGACAATGAACATTAAGCATTCAGAGAATCATGTCACCCCCCCTTCTAGTTAAAGCATCCTCCTGTATTTTTAATCTTAACACTTTAATTTTAATTTTAATTTTAATTTTAATTTTAATTTTAATTTCCCTCTGTTTCATCATGAGTTCCCCACAGTGTTCCAGTGATCTCCATAGAAGGAAAGAATCAAGCCCCAGTGGTGCAGGGGCAGTCACAGAAGGACAAGGCCAGCCAGACTTGACAGTACAGGCAGATTTTGTCTGGGAGCAACCCTTGGATCTACAATATTTTAGAGGTGGAATCCCAATTTCAGACATGGACACATGGAGGACATGGATGGTTCCTTTCGATAGGAAGGAAAGCACAGAACACCGATGTTTCAGGGACAGATGAAAGGCAGACATCAGAGGCCAAGGCCAGACAGGCCTGGCAGCTTTTGTCTGAAAGCAACTCTTGGATATAGGGAATTTCAGAGATGGAATCCCAATTTTGTCCATTTCTGTGTAGATTAGAAGGATGGTTCTTTTCCATTGGAAGGAAAGCACAGAGCCCCAGTGTTTCAAAGGCAGATGAGAGGTGAATTCCGGGACGCAAAGCCAGCCAGACCTGCTTGTCCTGGCAATTTTTGTCATGGAGGAATCCTTGGATATATGGAATTTGGGAGGAGGAATCTCAATTTTGACCACAGACACCTTGAGAAGGACAGTTCTTTTCCCCTGGAAGAAAAGCCTGGAGCCCCAGTGTTTGCAAAGCAGGGGAGAGGCAGCCCCCAAGAGGCCAAGGGCAGCCTGACCTGCCTGTGCTGGCACCTTCCAGTTAACATGCCTTGGTTCCATGAGGCCCTGCAGGGTCACAATGTTCCCCTTGCTTCTGTAGTGGCACAATGGCCCAATGACACCATGAGGTCCTGCAATGTCACAATGACTTTGTGGTTCCACAATGCCCTGATGTGTCACAATGGCCCCACGGCTCCACATGCCTTCTCTGTGTCACAATGGCTCCTCTACACTACAGGCTTCACAAGGTCAGAATGAACCCTTGGTCCTTGGGGCCCTTGAGTTTCATAAAGCTCTCCTTGATTCTATGAGGCACCAGAGTGTCAGAATGGTTCCATGAGGTTCTGCAGTGTCACCATGGTCACTGTCAGAGGCTGGATGAGATCAATGTCCCAGACCCCTGGGGATGAGCTGTCAATCAGTCACACAGTGGGGTGGTGCTGACCCAGGCTCTGATTGCCCCAGCAATCACAAGTCCCACCTGGGGGAGGCCCACGAAGGCCCAGGGGCTTAAAACACGGAGCAGGCGCTCAGCCCATGGTCCATACCCTGCCTTCTCCTGGGGTCTGTGTCTCACCCACACTGGAACCCTAGTGTTACCGTATGGACTAGAAATCCTGAATATTAGAATATAAAGTGTATAAACCATAATAGTAGTAGTAATGCTAAGGCTTGAAGACTGCAGTCCTCAGAGTAGGCCCTGGGAAACTAACTTAAGAGTGTGCTGTGCTGAGAGCATGCAGAACCGTTAGTGATAAGGTTAAAGTCTAAACATAAATAAAGTACTGGTGGTGGGCAGTGGCATAAAAGAGAGATTGAGGGGGAGAACACTATAGTCCTGAGGCAGTGGCGCCAGAGAGAGATTGAGGAGGAGAACACTATAGTCCTAAGATAAGCAACCATGTAAGATTTATGACGCAAAATGCTATCTTCAAGGTGAATGTATCTACAGAAGAATGTGTACTTCTGCACATAAACCATTTGTAAAAAGGGTATAAAAAACCCTCTAAAAAGGGAACCAGCGGGATCCTGACTTAGGACGCGAGTCCGCAGGTCCCCGGGCCCTGAATAAAGCACCGCATAAACTGACACTCTGTTAGTTTGTGTTTTACTTGGGGTTTCGGGCAGCAGTTTTGGCGACCGCGGCAGGACTCCGGAGGCGGCAGGGGCGGTTCGCGAGCTGATCTACTCCACGCCGGCACCAGGTGATTTCTGGGGAGACATCAACCCGTGCCCGACCCCGCGCCTGACGGACGACTGTGAGGTAAGCCCGCAAGGTGCTTTATTCTTTATTGAAAGGGAAAGCCCGCCGATTAAGACGGGACGGTGATCCCGCACCGGGGGCAAAGGACGTCTTAAAGGTTGTGGAAAAGGAAGCCTAGGCGCTGGTCGTCAGACGCAACAGTGATTGCGCAGATCCAGCACTTGCCACTCGCGGCGATGAGAAAGGCAAGAATTGTGGTAAAGGGTGTGTGAGTGTGGAAATAATAGTAAAGTGTGTGAGTGTGAGTGTTATGATGCCTTTTAAAACCTTTAAAGTTCTGGCTAGTTCGGGGATGGAAATTCCGAATGATTCACCCTTGGGCTGTTTGTTGCAACATTGGAAGGTGGGGAAATTTGGTCAAGAACTGAGTAAAAAGAAATTGATTGATTTTTGTAATCATGTGTGGCCCCAATACGAACCTGAGGGTATGCAATGGCCCCGAAATGGTACTCTAAATCTTGATATTATAACTCCTCTTATGCATTTCTTACAAAATAATGAGAAATGGGAAGAAATCCCGTATCTTGATTTGTTTTATTATTTGAAAAATAAGCCAGAGTGGCAGAAGGAGTGTGGCATCATGGTCTTAAAAACAGCAACAGATGGTTGTGCGGGCTGCAAAGGGTGGCAGAAAGGGAAGGGGTATTCTGTTAAGTTGTCAGACCCTGAGGAGGATGTTTCTCTGTTGGTAGCACCTAGTGCACCCCCCCCGGAAGAGAGTGAATCGAGTGAGTCGGACGAAGAGGTGAATGAGGAAGAAAAAGGG
This sequence comes from Sturnus vulgaris, assembly GCF_052056855.1. Lineage (NCBI taxonomy): Eukaryota > Metazoa > Chordata > Aves > Passeriformes > Sturnidae > Sturnus > Sturnus vulgaris. The sequence continues at coordinate 1,217,774 of NW_028276756.1, read as the reverse complement.
GGGGATTTAGAGAAAGGAAAAGTCGTTGATAAGCCGCGTACTCCTCTATGTGAAAGGACCCGTAGCGGGCGGGAGAAGAAGGGAAAAAGGGATGCACAATTGATGGCTCCGTTGCGGGAAGCGGTCGGACCCCACGGGGAACGAGTAATGGTGAAAGTTCCTTTTTCTCCTAATGATTTGTTAATTTGGAAGCAGTCTGTGGGGGCTTATCGGGAGGATCCTGAACGGGCGGCAAGGGTAGTGAAAATGGTGATTAAAACACAGAATCCAGACTGGAATGATTTACAGGTTTTACTGGATACAATAATGGACTCTACTGAGAAAGAGATGGTGTTTAGAGCTATGAGGGAAAAGGCACGAGAAATGATTAGGTTGCAAATAGCGGATGGTACATTAAACGATTTGGTGCCGCGGGAGGATCCAGAGTGGAATGTTAATTCAACAGGGGGTTACCATAGACTTAAGGCTTATCAAGAATTGTTGATAGAAGGAATACGGAGCGGGATACCTAAGACGTTAAACTGGTCCAAGCTGTATTCAGTGAAGCAGGAGAAAAATGAGTCCCCGTCAGCTTTCTTAGAAAGGCTTAAGGAAACTGCTCGAAAATATACCAGTTTGGAAATTGAAGGGGAATCAGGGAAATTGCAGCTAGCTTTAATTTTTATGGGACAATCCCAAGAGGATATTCGGAAAAAGTTGCAGAAATTAGAAGGGGAAGATACACGGAATTTGGATAAACTTTTAGAAGTTGCGTGGAAGGTATATAATAATAGGGAAAAAGAGACTGCTAAGAAGCAACAAGCTAGTATGTTGGCAGTACTACAGCAGATAACGGGGAATGGTATGTGGGGAGGTGGCCGGGGGCGCGGACGGGGGCGAGGAATGGCTAGGGGAGGAATTTCGATGGGTGGAAGGGGATTCCCAAACCAATTACAAATGGGACAAGGAAAAATGAGATTGGGATTGGATCAGTGTGCCTTGTGCAAGAACAGAGGACACTGGAAAAACGAATGTCCACTTAATCAAGGTATGGGATTCGGGCTGAATAGCGGGGAGGGGTTGATAAATAATTCACGTGCAGTTCGTGGAGGGCCACAAGGTGTCGCCCAAGCCTTTATGATGGGAAGCTACCAGAATCAAAGCTGACTAGATCAGGATCTGAAGGTAGTCTTAGAAGTAGACGGGGAACCATTGGAATTTAGAGTAGATACGGGGGCTACATATTCTGCTATTAACACCAAATTAGGACCTCTAAGTGATTCTACCATTCGGGTGGTAGGGGTTACAGGACAGGTGGAAGAAAGGGCATTTTTACGTCCGTTGGATATAAAGTTTGGGGGGAAAGAATTTGATCATCAATTTTTATATATGCCAAATAGCCCAGAATCATTAATAGGGAGGGATTTGTTATCAATGTTAGAGGCAAAAATAATCTTTGAAAAAGGAAGAGTAAAATTAGAAATTCCAGAAGATAATATAGCCAAATTATTTACAGTGAAAGAAGTAGAGGCAACAGAAATCCCCACAGAAATAGAACAGGCTGTGGTACCATGGGTATGGGAAACAGGGATCCCTGGAAAATCAAAAGCAGCACAACCGGTAGTTGTGGAATTGAAGGAAGGAGCACAACCCGTACGGATAAGGCAGTACCCTCTGAAACTAGAGGCTCGGAAAGGAGTAGCACCCTTAATAGATCAGTTTGTCAGTTTAGGGATATTACAGGAATGTGAATCAGAATTCAATACCCCCATATTTCCGGTAAAGAAGTCCAATGGTAAGTACAGGTTAGTTCAAGATCTGAGGGCAATTAATAACATAACAAAGGATATTCATCCAGTAGTAGCAAATCCATATACATTGCTAACAGCTGTCTCGGAGATATTTAAATGGTTCACAGTAATTGACTTGAAAGATGCATTCTTCTGTATCCCTTTGGCATTTGAAAGTAGGAAAATTTTTGCTTTCGAATGGGAAAACCCTGCTACAGGACGGAAAAGACAGCTCACCTGGACACGCTTACCACAAGGATTCAAGAATTCTCCAACCATCTTCGGAAACCAATTAGCCCGGGAACTAGAAGAATGGAGACTAACCCAGGTAAAGGAGTCACCTTCCTCATTTATTCTTTTACAGTACGTAGATGAAATTTTTCTAGCCTCAACAGAAGAAGACATCTGTCGCAGACTCAGCATTGAACTCCTCAACATGCTTGGACAAGCTGGATACCGAGTGTCAAAAGAAAATGCCCAGCTGGTAAGAACACAAGTCATTTATTTGGGATGCGAGATATCACAAGGAGTTCGGAAATTAGGGGTGAACCGGATCCAGGCCATATGTGCTATACCAACACCTCGAAATCCACAAGAGTTAAGGTCCTTTTTAGGAATGGCAGGGTGGTGTCGGTTGTGGATTCCAGAATTTGGACTAAAAGCAAAACCTCTGTATGAGGCAGTCAAGAATCCTGAATTTAAATGGAATAAAATACAAGAAAAGGCATTTCAGAACTTGAAGCAAGCCCTAAAAGAGGCACCTGCATTAGGGTTGCCAGATCTCACAAAACCCTTTCAGCTATATGTAAATGAGAGGCAAAGACTGGGGATTGGGGTGTTGACACAAAAATTGGGAACATGGAAGCGCCCGGTGGGGTACTTCTCAAAACAACTGGATCCAGTAAGCGCTGGATGGCCTGGCTGCCTTAGAGCTGTTGCTGCAACAGTGCTTCTGATACAAGAAGCTAGAAAACTAACTATGGGGCAGAAAATGGAAGTGTTTGTCCCACATATGGTAATAGCAGTTTTGGAACAAAAGGGGGGGCATTGGCTCTCCTCCAGCCGTATGCTGCAATACCAGGCAATCCTTAGGGAACATGATGATGTTGAAATGAAGGTAACTAACCATCTCAATCCAGCCGAATTTCTTAGAGCCACCCAAGAAGAAGGCAACCTGGTACACGACTGTGTGGAGACCATCGAACAGGTATACGCTACCCGCAAGGATCTAAAGGATGAGCCCTTAGACGAACCTGAATGGGAGCTGTATACCGATGGATCTAGTTTCGTGGAGAATGGAACCAGGTACGCCGGGTATGCAGTGGTAACTCTAAGACAGGTTATAGAAGCCAGAGCCTTGGCTCCCGGAACATCAGCACAACAAGCTGAAATCCAAGCCCTCATCCGAGCCTTGGAATTGAGTCAAGGGAAAAGAGTAAATATTTGGACTGATTCTAAATATGCATTTGGGGTAATACATGTACATGGGGCATTATGGAAGGAGAGAGGACTATTAAATTCACAGGGTTCGTCAATCAAACACCGAGAACAAATTGTGCAACTACTGGAAGCAGTACATAAGCCCCAGGCGGTAGCAGTAATGCATGTAAAAGGACACCAGCAGGGAGAAGAAAGAGCATTCCAGGGAAATCGTCTGGCTGACAGAGCAGCCAGACAGGCTGCTCGCGAGGTATGGACCCAAATGGCGTTGTTACCAGCACGTACCAACCCTGCGGAAGCTTTCATGGACGAAGTACCAGTATACCTACCAGAAGACGAAAAATTAGCACGGCTAGTACAAGCTAAGAAGAATGCGGCTGGATGGTATGTAACTGCCGTAGGACAAGTGATATTGCCAACAAAAATAATGAGAATGATATTAGAAATTGAACATAACAAATGCCATTGGGGAGCAGAAGCTTTAGTGCAATTTCTAAAACAAGAAATAATCTCCAATCAGATGTTAACAATGGCCAAAAGGATCAATGCAATGTGTCCAGTTTGTATTAAGAACAACCCAATGACACGTAGGCAAGTGCAAATGGGAAAATTGCAAATAGGCCCACAGCCAGGAGATTATTGGCAGATAGATTTTTCAGAATTACCAAAAGCACAGGGGTATAAGTATGTTTTAGTCTATGTATGTACCTTCTCAGGCTGGCCAGAGGCATTCCCATGTAGAACAAACCAAGCAAAAGAAGTGATTAAAACTTTACTTCGAGAAATCATCCCTAGGTTTGGAATCCCACTAGGGATGTCCTCTGATAGGGGACCTCATTTTGTGGCAGGAATAGTGCAAGAAGTGGCTAAGGTACTTGGGATAACATGGAATCTCCATACACCTTGGAGACCTCAGTCTAGTGGACAAGTAGAAAAAATGAATCAGACACTAAAAGGCCAAATTAAGAAAATCTGCCAAGAAGCAAAGATACAATGGCCTCAAGCATTACCTTTAGCTCTGTTAAGGGTCAGAATCAAACCTAGAGACAAGGTAGGAGTAAGTCCGTATGAAATTTTATACGGCAAACCCTATCATGCTGCAACTTACAAAGGGGACCCTAATGTGGTGGGAGATCAGGTACTGGTAAATTACATTTTGTCTCTCAATAAGACTCTTACAGCACTACGGGGGGCGTTGCAGTGGAATCGACCTTTGCCTCTGGAGAATCCCGTCCACGATATACAGCCTGGAGACCAAGTCTACATTAAAAACTGGAATGTGGAACCACTAAAAGAAACATGGGACGGCCCCCGACAAGTGATTATGACTACATACACAGCCGTAAAGGTCCAAGGGATCGACAATTGGATACACTACACCCGAATCAAGAAAGTCCCGTCACGATGGGAAGTCCAACCTCTAACCGACACAAAACTGGTGTTCAGGGCAAGGCCTTGATTGCGATGTTAATGTTAAACATTGCTCGTATCGGAGATGCCTTTGTTAAAGTTACTGTCCCTAAACCAACAGTGATTGTACCACAAGGGGCAAATGTAAATCTAACCTGTTTGTTTTCTGATGACCAGGGAGCTGGATTCGATGAAGTAAAGACGAAATGGAAATTGATCACTACAAATAAGGTATTTTCAGAAGAAATTGTGACAATTTGGGATATGAAACAACAGAAAGGTAATACTACCCTAATGATCTCACACTTGCAAAAAGCCCAGGTTGGTCAATTTTCATGCATGGTATGGATTAGGGAAAGTTTCGATTATGGGAACTTAGATGTAAAAATTTTGGTGGAGGGTTTTAAGACAGAAGGGCATTCTTATCCAATACAAGTAACACCCACAAGTATGAGAATTGACATGTGGGATGGTCCTTCATTGAGAATCAATTGTACTCTTAAATTAGGGAATCTTTGCAGGATGAGAAAAACTAGAATGGTCCAACAAGCAAAAGAAATGGAAAATGAGAAACAGAAATTGGGGCAAGAGAATTTGGTAGTGGGATTAATTAGGGATTTTGGGAAAATGCAAAATGTAACAGCGATAACAGCGTGTTTGCCCTTGCCAAAGGCAGCAAGTGACCCTATACCGTGGGGAATCATCCCATTAGGAGAAATGCCCCCCAAAATAGTAAATGGAACGAGGAAATGCCACAGAGAGCTACGAAATCGCACTAGAATAGTAGAAGAGGTTTATACCTATGGAAGACGATGGTCAACCCCAGGGCAAAGATCGGAATGTTTAAAATTACCAAATCCTGTATTCACTGAAATAGGTCAATACAAAAATGTTGGGTGGTGCACATTTGAAGTAAATCAGAAAAGAAGAAAACCTGTAGTAGATTATTATCATGAGATAGTGTGTCAGGAAGGGAAAGAAGAGTGGGAGCAATGGAAAGCAATTTGGGGTCCTAGCCTACTCGAACCCTATAGTTATATCGGATCAATACACTGGTGTATCGAGTGGTCAAGAAAACAGGAACATCCAGGGGCCTTCGAAGTTGAAACAGTGCACCACAGCAGACTAGCCCAAATATCAGGTTGGAACTGTAGTAAAGTCATAACCTGTGATACCCCAGAATCCCAAATTGGATTGGTACCCGTTCGGGTGTTGTTGAAATGGGGATGTGAATGTCAGAGATACAACCATACAATAACGGGAGAATTAAAAGGAGCTCGGAAAGATTGTCAATCAACCACAGTACGAAGCCCCGGAAATTCAGTCTGGGTAATGGGACATGGCCAATGGACTACACATCTACCGATAGGTGGTCCGATTACTCAAATAACGTTAGGGATACCAACCTTATGTCCATTTTGGAAACAGTCCAAATTAACTAAGGAGGACCAAGAGAAAAGGACGAAAAGGGGATTAAGCCCTGAGATAGTCGAAGCAGAAAATCTAGAGAATGAATGGCACGAACCGGGGGAAAGTGTAAAATTCGGTTGGATGCTTGAATCCTTATTTGCACCTGTATCTACATATAGAAACCGGGAAATGTTATATAAATTACTAGAGCAGACAGAAAGATTGGCAGCAGTAACAAAAAAGGGATTTAGAGATCTTAATATACAATTACAAGCCACAACCAGGATGACAATCCAGAATAGAATGGCATTAGATCTGCTCTTATTAAAGGAACACGGAGTTTGTGGATATTTACAAGGAAGGAATGATCACTGTTGTGCACATATCCCAAATGTCACGAAGGAAGTAGAAAAGGATATAGGTCAATTGGAGCGAATTGAACTAAACATACATGAAGTACAAAAGAATGCAGAACATAATTGGGTTGGAGCTTTATTCAGTTCTTTAGGAATCCAGGTCTCTGGTTGGTTATCCTCAATTATTCAAAATGGAATAATGATTGTAATAATCATTGTAGTAATTGTGATTATGTATAGGTGTCTTTTAGGAATAATTGCTAAAGAAGGAACACATACACGGCAAATCATGAAGGCCCTGACTCGAAAAGAAGTGATTCAACCAACTTCCTGAAACAACCCTCCACCATCATATCTGGAAACTATCACTTGGAAGAATTGAGCATCCTTGCAGAAGGCTCTGAAGAATGCTCAAAAGGGGGGAGTTGTTACCGTATGGACTAGAAATCCTGAATATTAGAATATAAAGTGTATAAACCATAATAGTAGTAGTAATGCTAAGGCTTGAAGACTGCAGTCCCCAGAGTAGGCCCTGGGAAACTAACTTAAGAATGTGCTGTGCTGAGAGCATGCAGAACCGTTAGTGATAAGGTTAAAGTCTAAACATAAATAAAGTACTGGTGGTGGGCAGTGGCATAAGAGAGAGATTGAGGGGGAGAACACTATAGTCCTGAGGCAGTGGCGCCAGAGAGAGATTGAGGAGGAGAACACTATAGTCCTAAGATAAGCAACCATGTAGGATTTATGACGCCAAAATGCTATCTTCAAGGTGAATGTATCTACAGAAGAATGTGTACTTCTGCACATAAACCATTTGTAAAAAGGGTATAAAAAACCCTCTAAAAAGGGAACCAGCGGGATCCTGACTTGGGACGCGAGTCCGCAGGTCCCCGGGCCCTGAATAAAGCACCGCATAAACTGACACTCTGTTAGTTTGTGTTTTACTTGGGGTTTCGGGCAGCAATGGGAGTTGTAGGCACAGGTATAATACGGTTCAAGGGGGCCGTGGAGCATCATGGGAGTTGTAGTCGCAGCTGCAATGCCTCTCGGTGGGTGCGGGGCATGACGGGAGATGAAGTCAGAGCTGGAATGGCGTTTAACCGGAACCGCGGAGCTTCATGGGAGCTGTAGTCCCGGAAGTGGTCCTTACGGAGCTTTTGGGGGTCTGGGAAGGCTCTTAGGGGACAGTTTTCCCTCTGAGGGGAGACTTCAGGTCCTCAGCGGGGAACGTATACGGGTCGGGAGAACTTGGGGGGAGCCTGGGGAGCTCTAATCGGGCTCTTTAGGGCGCGGGGCAGGGCAGGAGTTTTCGGCGCGGGACTGGGTTATGAGGTGCTCTGAGCTCGCGGGGGATGGCAGGAGATGAATTCCCAGAAATGGCTGCAAGGGGAATCTATGGGGTTGGGAGCATTCCGGGGATCTGGGGACGTCTTTGGGTGGTCAAGAATGGGCCCTGAGGGGGCAATTCCGGATCCTGGAGGGTCCTGGGACACGTATGGGGCAGATGGGGAGCGGATACCGGGGGTTCTGTGGAGCGCGGGGCATGACGGGCATTGCAGTCCCAGCTCCAGTGGGGCTCTATGAGGCCGCGGGGCATGATGGGAGTTAGAGGCAGAAAGGAAAGATGGCGCCGACTGCAGGCACCGCCCCCGAAGCCCCGATCCCTAAAGCTGAACCCCCTTGGTGGCACCTTGGACTGAAACACACTAATGGAAGGTGTCTGTATTTAGTGGGGAACATTAGGAGTTTTAAATTTCTTCAAAACTAAAAAAAAAAAACGAAAAAACCCTGTTTGCCTGAGTGCAGCCAGTTCTCCAAGCAAAGCAGGTCCCAGGTGAGTGAGGACAGACAGGCTGGGTTTGGGCAATGTGGAGCAAGGTTGTCCACACTGGGTCAGACCTCAAGGCACAGCTTGTCTTTTTATACACTGATATCAGCAATCTCCAGTTGATATGAATTCCTGAAACCTTATAATGCAGTCTGACCAGAGATGAAAATCAAGACCCTTTATGGCTGACAATCAATCACACTCTGTCCCTACCCCCACCCCACCATTTCCCCCATCCAAGCCCTGGCACTCAGAGCAGCCTTGTGCAAATCTGAGCTCCCTCCCCTCCAGGCTGTGCCTGCAGCTTTCAGCTCCTTGGCACCAACTCCCACCTGCTTTCCTTGGAGAAGGAGCTGCTTGAGACACAGAGGGATGTTCATTTCTTGTCAGCAAACAAACCAAAGGCAGGCACAGCTCCATTAAAAAACAGAAATCCAGGCCAAGGAGTTCTGGGCATTGGAGTCACATCCAGGGGTGTCCCCAGGGCTCAGGATTGGAGCCAGGGCAGTGAAATCTCTTTCTTGCTGATGTGGACGAGGCCATGGAGGGCACCCTGAGTCAGTGTCCAGGTGAGGCCAAGCTGGGTGGGAGTGTGGCTGTGCTGCAGGGCAGGAAGCTCTGCAGAGGGATCTGGACAGGCTGGAGCCATGGGCCCAGGACAATTGGATGAGGTTCAGCAAGGCCAAGGGCTGGCTCCTGCCCTGGGCTCACAACCACCCCAAATCCCTGGCTCTGCCCTGCCCCTGATCCCCACTGCCTGTCCTGTTTCCTTCATCCCTGCATTGCCAGGGACTCTGTGGGACAAGGGAGCTCTGCTGTGGGGATGGAGGGAGGTGCAAGTGCCAGCACTGCAGTGGGAACCACAACTCATCAGGTTTGTGTCCTTTGGGGGTCAGCAACTGGTGAGACTCAGAGGCACAGAAGGTTTCTCTTCTTGGCCAATATTAAAAAGAGTACCCATGATAAAATTCAATAAACTTCAAAATTCTTTCCTCAGCTCTGTGCAATGTCAAAGCAGTATCTGATGTATCCACCATGAACAAGGTATTTCCATACAGGAACAGTTTTAGACACAGACATTAGAAAGGGTGATTCTGTGATACATGTAGACACAATTAAGATGTTGACTAATGTGGAATGACCAGAGAACAATGGGAGGAGGAAATCTGGGAGCAATGGCAAGGCCATAGGACCAGCTGGTCTAGGGAAGAGATGTCCTTAGACATGGCCATTTAAACAGGAGAGGTGGAAACACACAAATGAAGAGGGACATGAAATAATAGACAGTATAGTGGTAACACAGGTACAGATGAAGATCAGTATTTCTTGTCCTGCCATCAGTACACACCAGGAAATTTCTCTTCTCTTCTGGTGGGAAATTTTGACATTTCTTAAAGTACTCAAATGCCCCAGCTAATGAGATGTGCTCGTGCACCTTGCAAGCTGCAGGTCCCCTACAGCCCCAGAGGGTTCCTGTCCCATAAACATCTGCTCCAGCCCATTCCAAAATCAGGAGCAGCATCGTCCTGGGATCATCAGGGAGCTGAGGTTGGAAGGGATCTCAGCAAGTCTGCAGCCAAACCTGTCAGAAACTGGATCAGACCAAGTGGTTCAAGCCTTGATTTGGTGTGGATTGGAAATTCCCAAAGCCAGGGATGGGGCAGCATCTCAGAACCTGTCTGAGCCCATGGGAACAAAGGTTTTCCACATGTCCTGTCTGATCTCCCCTCATTCCCCTTTCACCCATTGACTTTTGTCCCCTCCAGCCCCCCCAGTGCAGAGCCTGGCTCTGTGTTCTCCATCAGCTCCTGGGTGGCTCTGCCAGGCTGGCATGAGGAGCCCCTCAGCCTTCCCTGCTCCAGGCTGGACAAGCCCAGCTCCCTCAGCCTCTCCTCACAGCCAAAGGGCTCCAGCCCCACCTTGGAGGCCCTTCCCTCACCCTGCTCCAGCTGCCAGACATCTTTCCTGCCCTGGGCAACCCAAACCAGGCCCCAGTGACCTGGATAATCCACGTCCTTGATGTCCTGGTCACACAGCCCTGGCCCCTTGTCCCCGTGTCAGGCTCTGGGGTTGATTTGTGGAACATCCTTGGGGGAGGCTGTGGCTCCAGGTGGAGCAGGGGGATCCCGGGGGACAGGGGACCCTGCTGGGCATGAACAGCATTGGACTTGTCTGGGGAAACTGTGAGGGGGCCTGGGGCAGAGTGACCAACCCAGTGACCTCACACAGCCCCTCCTGTGATGTCACAAAGCAGCCCAGTGATGTCACAGCCTGCTCTGTGATGTCATTGTCTGCTCTATGCCATAGCTGCTCAGTGACCTCACATAGCCCACTCTGTGATGTCATAGCCCACTCTGTGACCTCATGTTACCAGATGATAAATTGCCCACACAAGTGAGCTAACACAATCCTTATTCTCCAGAACCCTTGGCCTCTGGAAACTGCACAATGCCTGTTGTATAAGAAGGGGAACTGGAAGTTTGTAGCTGTTGGGGCTTTGGGGTTTGGTCCCCGAGCTGCCACAACGTGCCCGGATAAGATGTCCCACAAGGAACAGCCTTTCCTGGTGTCTCAGGCAGATTTCAGCCACGAGGTAGGAGGATGCAAGCAATGCCTGGAGTCCAGGCCTTCAGCCCATGTTTTGATTTGAGCCTTGCTTCCAAAGTACCTTTGGCCAGCAGAGGAAGGAGACCGAGGAAGCTGCAGGGAGATTCCACAGACACTTTATTTCTTCCACGAAGGGGTCTCAGGCAGCAATTCAATGGACAAGGTACTAACGGGGGCTTTTGTAGGGTCAGGGTGTCTTGAATACAGACCAATTATTTAGGGGATTGTAAAACGGACCAACTACTTAGGGATTTTAGAGAAAAGGGACCAATTGCTAAGGGGATTGAAAATGGACCAATTATATCACAGGGAGATAAAGTGAGGTTTGCAAAGGGGGGAAATATTTCTAGTATTAGTCATTCTAAGTAAGCAATTTCTTATCTAAGGGACAGCTTTGCAAGGAGGCTCTGTTAGGGTTTCTACTCCTTCCACAGAAGTTCACCAGTTTAAAGGTCCTGCCAACTCAGCTGGGCCGACTGGGAACATTGGGGTCCACGACCACCAGGGACCACCACAGAGACCCCCAGGACAGAAGAACCCATGGGTAAAGAGGTGTTGGGAGTTTTTTTTTTCCTTCCCTCTCTGCCTGTGGAATTTTTTCCCACTGACATGCTAAGGATCACTGCTGGCTAGGTCCTTGAGACTTCGAGATGGGGGAGGGAGAGACTCCCTGGTTTCTTTAGGAGTTTCTCTTGGAGGGCAGGGGTGGAGGGGGGGGAACAGTGCGAGATGAGAAGAGGGTAAAGAAGCGTGGGGGGCTGTTGCTGGCACTCGCTTGCTTTGGCTGTTGGAGGAGGAAGGCCACTGGAAAACCTCACCCCACCATCCCAACGCCAGGAGCTCCCTCTTCTGGTGTTGGACCCCACACCCCTGCTAGGACGCTCTCCTGCTTCAGTTTGCTATCTCCAAGCATCCTGTTGGGGCACTGGGACTGACACTGCTCCAAGGATTCGTGAGCACAGCCTCTCCTCCACCCTTCCCATCTGGGACACGGCCACCATCACCCCAGTGCCCCTGCAGCTGTGCAGGATCTGCCCCTGTCCACCAGGAACCTGCCAGAGCTCACTGCCAACTGGGAGGGTAACTGCACCAGAGGGGAAAAGTCCCCGCAGCCAAGAGAACAGAGAACTGTTACTGGGTTCCTGTTCTGTTTGTTGTTAATTTCATAGTTGTTATTTTGTTTTGCCTTGTTATATATATATTAGTAAAGAACTGTTATTCCTATCCCCATATCTTTGCCTGACAGCCCCTTCATTTCAAAATGATACTAATTCAGAGGGAGGGATTTACTTTCTCCATTTCAAGGGAAGGCCCTGCTTTCCCTAGTAGACAGCTGTCTTTCAAACCAGGACAGGGTGGTCAGTGGGAGGTGATCAGTGGCTGTGGTCAGTGGCAGTGTGGGCATTGGTGTCTGGGCAGTGGATGTGGTCAGTGAAGGGGTGGTAAGTTGGTGTGGTCAGTGGCATGTGATCAGTCAGGGTACGGCCAGTTCGGTGCTCAGTCACTTTGTTCAGTTGAGTGGTCAGTGGATTGTGGTCAGGAGTGGGCAGTGGGTGTGGTCAGTGGGAGAATTCAGTGGGTTGTGGTCCATGGGTGTGGTCAGTTGTGATATGATCAGTTGTGATATAATCAGCAATGGTCAGTTGTGTGGTCACTTGGTGTGGTCAGTGGGTGGGGCATTGGGTGTGGTCAGTGGGGTATGGTCAGTGGGGTGTGGTCAGTTGGTGTGGCCATATCGAGTGGTCAGTGGGTTTGATCAGTGGGTGTGGTCACTTGGGTGGTCAGTTGGATGTGGCCAGTGGGGTGTGGGCATTGGTGTCTTCACAGTGGGTGTGGTCAGGAGAGTGTGGTCACTGACTGTGATGAGTGGGTGTGGTCAGGTAATGTCAGGGAAGGTGTCAGTGGGAAGGTGTCAGTGGAAGTGGTCAGGTGGTCACTGGGGTGTAGTCAGTGGAGGTGGTCTGTGAGTGTGGTCAGTGGGTGTGGTCAATGGTTGTGGTAAGTGAATGTGGTTGATGCAGGTGGTCAGTGGGGGTGTGGTGAGGGTTTGTGGTCCGTGGATGGGGTCAGTTGGGTTTTAATTGGAGTGTGGTCAGTGGTTGTAGTCAGAGATTGTGGTCATTGGGGAACGGCCAATTGGTGAGGTTAGTGAGGGTGGTCAGTGCATGGGTCAGACTTGATGATCTCCAAGGCCTTTTCCAGCCTGGCTGATTCTGTGATTCTCTCAAACCAGCCCTGGAGCAGTTGCAGGATGAGCCCTGGGCCTCCTCTTGACAAGGTCCAGCAGCCCAGGTCCCTCAGCTTCTCCACACAGCCCCAAAGCCCATCCTGTCAGTCCTGCAGAGCCTCTCCAGCCCCTCCTCATTGCCCACAACAGGGAGCCCCACACCCAGACACAGCAGCCCAGATGTGACCCCCTGGCCTGTGGTGCCTCTGGCAAGGGAGCAGCACGAGGAACTGCAGGACCCTGCAGACAATTCCTGAAGCACTTGGAGGATGATCCTGCTCCCCAAGGGATGTTCCCATGGTGCCAACTCAGGAACTGAAATGGGGAGTGAGGCCAGAGGGGAAAAGGACAAACAGGGATGGCTGTTTGCAGGGGAGGGACAGGGATGGGCAAGAGGAAGAAATCTTGAGAAGGTAAGAGGAAAGAAAGCAAAGGTGAAGCAAAGGAAATGCTCAGGGCAGTTTGGTGGTGGCATCCAGGCAGTCCTGGCTCTGAGCAACAACATCTGCAGTGGGACAGGAAACTCACAGCTCATGGGAACAAACTTCCTGGCTGACTTCAGAGGCCACAACCAACCCGAGTGGTTTCCCTGCCATCCCCCAGCCCTTGCTGGCCCCAGGGGCTGATGGCATTTGTGCTCACTCACCTCCATGTCCCCACAGCAGCACCATGGGGGTGCTGAGCCTGCTGTGTGCAATGCAAACAGGGGTTCCTGAGCCAGTGCTGCCGTGTGTGTGCCTGCAAGGATGCGGCTCCTGTGTGAGCTGGGGGAGAGGCCAGGGCTGCAGAGGGGGGATGTTGTTGGCAGGTGCATGAGGACGCTCTGGGACGCTGCCCTGGGGTGTCCAGCACAGTGGGGATGGATCAGCCCCTGCTCTGCTGCTCCTTGCCAGGGTGTCCCCCTTGCAGGGAGCTTGCAGAGCACCAGCCATGCTGTTTGCCCCCAGCTTGCCCACAGCCAGCCTGGGGCTGCTCCCGGGGCTTTTCTGTGCTCAGCACTGGGCTGGCCAAGTGTTGTGGAGAGAGCCTGGCCAAGGAGCCTGGAGCCCCCAGGCCCTGGCCTGAGGCGTCAGCGCTGCCCCAGCAGTGCCCATGGCCTGTCCCTGCTGCAGCCCCAGCACTGCCACCCCCAGGGCTGTGCCTGGCCCCGAGAGCACTCAGGCCCTGCAGCAACACGAGGGCCAGGAGGGCAGCGGGGCAGTGGCACGGGAGCAGCACTGGCAACACCAAGTGCTGCTGCTGCTGGGCACAGCTGCTGTGCCAGCACTGATCTGCCCCCAGATCTGCACACAGACATTGCTGCTGCAGCTCCGGAGAAGGGAACAAAAGGGGGAGCTCTGGACAAAACTTTCCTGGGAGAGATATCCATTAGGTTGTTTGAAGCCATCAAGAGCACAGCCCCTCATTCACACTGTCTGTAATTACAGGGAAGGTGGAGAGCTCTGGAGAAAACTTTGCTGGGAGATTTATTTCGTTTACAGCCACCAATATTGCAGGCCACCATTATCACCATCTTTGCCCATAGCAAAGTTGGATATAAAGAAAATTAGGAAGGGCACAAATAATATCTTTATTTTGTGGCCAATATAAAGGTAAAACCCAGGAAAAAAGTATACACAGTCAAACCAACAAAACAATTAAAGGTAATTGGTATTACGAGTTATTTGCAGAAATTGACCAGAAGTTTAATGTTTCTTAAAAGATCCTGTCATCATGCTCCACACTGCAGCCTTGAGCTCCTGGGTCCTCAAGCTGTAGATGAGGGGGTTCATGGCTGGAGGCACCACTGAATACAGAACTGACAGGGCCAGATCCAGGGATGGGGAGGAGATGGAGGGGGGCTTCAGGTAGGCAAACACTGCAGTGCTGAGAAACAGGGAGACCACAGCCAAGTGAGGGAGGCAGGTGGAAAAGGCTTTGTGCCATCCCTGCTCAGAGGGGATCCTCAGCACAGCCCTGAAGATCTGCACATAGGAGAAAACCATGAACACAAAACAACACAATGATGAAGAGGCACTAACTGCAATAAGCCCAAGTTCCCTGAAATAGGATTCAGAGCAGGAGAGCTTGAGGATGTGTGGGATTTCACAGAAGAACTGGCCCAGGGAATTTCCCTGACATAGGGGCAGGGAAAATGTATTGGCTGTGAGAAGCAGAGCATGGAGAAAGCCACTGGCCCAGGCAGCTGCTGCCATGTGGGCACAAGCTCTGCTGCCCAGGAGGGTCCCGTAGTGCAGGGGTTTGCAGATGGACACGTAGCGGTCGTAGCACATGATGGTCAGGAGATAAAACTCTGCTGACATGAAGAACACAAAAAAAAAAACCTGTGCAGCACATCCAGTGTAGGAGATGTGTCTGGTGTCCCAGAGGGAATTGTGCATGGCTTTGGGGACAGTGGTGCAGATGGAGCCCAGGTCGCTGAGGGCCAGGTTGAGCAGGAAGAAGAACATAGGGGTGTGCAGGTGGTGGCCGCAGGCTACGGCGCTGATGATGAGGCCGTTGGCCAGGAGGGCAGCCAGGGAGATGGCCAGGAAGAGGCAGAAGTGCAGGAGCTGCAGCTGCCGCGTGTCTGCCAATGGCAGCAGGAGGAAGTGGCTGATGGAGCTGCTGTTGGACATTTGCTGGGTCTTGGCATGGGGATCTGTAAAGAAGCAGTAATGTATAGTTCAGTTTGGAGAGGACTTGAAATATCCCAGCCCAGCTTAGTGGCACTTTCCCCCCACTGCCTGGGCTCTGCTGCCTGGAGCTGTCCCTGCAAGCAGCTGCTTCCCTGTGCCCAGGGCTGGGCCCTGCCAGTGCTGCCAGAGCCCAGCCCAGCCCTGGGGACTCAGCTCTGCCCTGCAGACGCCTCCGAGCACAGGGCACTGCCCAGGGTCAGCTCTGCCTCTGCAGGCTCTGGTGGCAACATCACACCAACCTGAGGATGCTGGAAAAATGACCTCTAAGTTGCCTCTAAGTGCTGATTTCTGTCACTGCCTGCTTTATTAAGATCCGAGATAAAAAAAAAAAGTTTTTCCCAACCTGAACTGAGAGATGAATATATATATGCAATTTCCCCACCTACGCAACACAGAGCAATAGAATATAAAATCAGGATTATCTTTTTTATGCAGTCCTTGCCTCTCTGTGCTCCCTATGTAATCTACATAGAAATATTCTGGAGTTAAATGTCATGCTGGGAGCAGTCCTGAACAATGCAGCATCTTCACCATACAAGGAGAACATTTCCAAGCCTTACCAGCTGTCTCCTTCCACCCACACCTTGTCCCCCAGTGCTGGGAGCAGCTCCCAGGGCTGGCTGAGAGCTGTCCCTGGCAGGCAGCACAGTCCCTGCCCCAGCACAGCGCCCTGGGCTGCAGGACCCTGCTCTGCACCACAGCCCTGGGCACCCCTGGCTGCTCTACACAAGAGATCATCAGAGAATGTACTCACACAGTCTGCAGGCATTGGGATGTTGCAGCTTGAGGAGATCAGTGCAGGAGCTGCAGCCGCATTGTCCTGCAGGCAGAGGCTTCCTGTGTCAAGGGCTGGGAGTGATTCTGCCCCAGTCCCTTCTGAGCATCTTCCCAGCCCTGACTGATTGAAGCTCTCTGTGCCTCTGTGCTGTGCCTGGGGTGGCTGCAGGCAGTGTACCAGCCCTGTTAGGCTGGGAGAAGAGCTGCTCATCAAGAGAAATGTGTTTTTGAAGCTCTTCTTGGTTGCCAGGTTCGCCTTCTGTGTAGGGAGCCCAGCCCAGCTCATCAGCACAAACACAGCACAAGGATTTTAATGACCCTCTCAGGGCGTTGGTGCTGTTTGCATCAGACTCAGTCGCTCAGTGTGTACTTGAAAAACTTCTCAAGAACTCAAATTTTAATTGAGACACTGAAGTTTCTTCAAGTTTTAATGGGTCCCACTGAGGGACAGGACTGAGAAAGTATCCCCAGGTTCCAGTTAGAGCAGAACACTGGAGGCAGTGATGACAGGTGGGGACAAACAAGGCAAAGGTGTCTGTGATGCTGAGCAAACCTGGATGTGTTTCAGGAATGCAAAGGGCCAAGGGCTGAGCCCCTGCCCCTGGCAAGGCAGATCCTGTCCCTCCCTCATTGCTCAGGGCTCTTCCCGGGCCACTGGGCTCTGGGCATGTGCAATGCCAAGGGCAGCACCATGGGGCGGCCCCTGCCAGGCTGCTGAGCAGGGACAAGGAGGCAATGAGGCCCCAGCACAGCAAGGCTCACTTGTCCCCTGCTGGCCTCAGGCCCAGGGCCAGCCTGCATGGCCCAAGTGCTGCAGGAGTTGGCTGTGTCAGGGCCTTTCAGCTGCTGCCCATCCCTGTGCCCTCTGCAGCCCAGGCTGTCCTACGGTGTCCATGCCCTGCGCCTCTGTCCCTGCAGGCTGTCGTCATCCCCCGGCTGCCCCACCTCGCTGGCCCCTTCCTTTGCTGACAGCTCTGCCTCCTGCCTGCCTCTGCCTGCACACACAAAGCCTTGGGCTTGACACCAAAAGGGTTCATTCAAGTTTTTACTGCACCTCTGAAATTTTAGCACAGGAATAAGTCATATAGGGGACTGCTTTCCCAGCCAGAAAAGCTGGAAGAGAAAAAATAAGAAATCTGGCTCATGAATGATGTGAGAGAAAAAATAGAATCTGAATCTGGTAACTTTCGTTGGCTTTTGTAGAAATGGGTAAATTTTAAAGCACATGTTGTGACTAAATATAGACAACACACTTGTAGAATAACATGTCCACATAAGATTAGTTTTTATCTCACATTGGACCTGAGGTCTGAATAAAATGATGCCCCCTTTAAGACCAAATTATAGTTAAGGAGGTATATTCTGATATTTTGGAGATTTGGTGACAGCAGGGCCTCACAGAACCAAGGAGTCAAATATTCCACTATGGATCCTGAAGGAACAATGCACCTTTTGACAGTATGGGAGCTCATGGAACCAAAATCCAGTTTGACAGAGTGGGGCCATGTGGAGCTGATGGTCCATTGTGACACTGCAGCTCCAAGGACACCATTGTGGCACTGAGAAACCTCATGGAACTAAAAGTCCATTGTGACATAGAAAGGCCTCATGGAACCAAGGGGCCATTGTGACACTGTGGGGCCACATGGAACCAATGGTCCATTGTTATACTGCAGATCCAAGGAGGCCATGGTGACACTGTGGAACCTCCTGCAACCATGGGTGCATTGTGACACTGCAGAACCTCCCAGAACCAAGGTGACCATGTTATACCACAGAACCTCATGGAACCAAGGGTCCATTGTTACACTGTGGGAACTCATAAAACCAAACATCCATTGTGACACTGCAGGCCTCATGTAACAATGGAGACTATTATGAAACAGAATCAGGAAGTTGGAAATGACCTTTGATTTCTTCAGATCCAACCTATGACCTAACATCACCTCAAAAACTTATCCATGACTCTGAGTGCCACATCCAGTCTTTTTATAAATGCCTCCAGGGACAATGACTCCACCACCTGCCTCAGCAGAAGATTCCAGTTCCCAATCACTCTTGCAGTGAAGAATTTTTCCTGATATCAAACCTAAACTACCTCTGGCTCATCTTCAGACTGTGTCCTCTGGTTCTGTCAGGTGCTGCCTGGGAGAAGAGACCGACCCCACCTGACTACAGCCTCTGTTCAGGTGGTTGTAGAGAGTCTCCCTGGAGACCATTGTAGCCATTGGGGCCATTGTAGCACGGCAGGGCCTCATGGAATCAAGGGGAGCACAGTGACAGTGTGGGGCTCCATGGGACAAAGGGGACATTCTGACACCGTGGAACCAAGGAGATCTTTGTTACAGTACCGGACACCACGGAACCAAAGGACCATTGTGACACTGCAGGGCTTCATGGAACTAAGGGGACAAGAGTGACCCTGTGAGCTCCAAGGGACCAAGGGTCCATTCTCATACTGCAAATCAAAGAGACCATTGTGACACTTTGTAGTGTCATGGAGCCGAGGGTCCATTGTGACACAGCAGGGCCTCATGAAACCATGGAGGCCATTTTTAAAATCTGAGGCTTTGTGAAACAAAGAGACCATTGTGACATTTCAGGGCCTTATGAAACCAAGGAAACCACAGAGACACTGTGGGGCTCCATGGAATCGAGGGGCCATTGTGACACTTTGGAGTCTCATGGAATCATGGAAACTTCTGTGACACTTTGCAGCCCCATTGATTTGAGGAGCCCATTGTGACACTACAGGGCCCCATGGAACTGAGGATTCATGGAACAGTGCTGGACTCCATGGAACCAAAGGAATCCATTGTGACACTGTGGGGCCTCATGGAATCCTGGAGGCCATGATGACACTTTGAGGCCTCGTTGAATCAAGGGGCTCTGCAGGACCTTGTGGAACCAAGGAGACCCTTCTGCCATTGTGAATCCCCAAGGAACCATGGGTCCATTGGGATACTGCAGTGTGGGAAATGCAGGCACAGAGAGCTCTCAGGGCCTTGTGCATACAGGCTCAGAGACAGAGATGGATACAGGGTTTGATCTAAGACCTTGAAGAAGCCTTAGAGAATTAGAGCATTAAAGTGACACAGACATGAAACAAGACTATAAGTTTGTAGTTTAAATAGAAATATGTTTTCAGCAAACAGAAATATCTATTATGTAAGCAAAGCAGTATGTTAAGTAAGATAGTAAAAGATTTTAAAATTTAGTAATAGATCCTGTTATAAATTTAGTTAGAAACTTAAGATGTGTCAGTGTAGGTTTGTGAAGGATTATATGATTTACTGAAAAATGATGCATTGTGGCAAAGGCATGAGAATCAAAGCAATTAATGATTGGTATAAAAAGACACTAGCAAAGTTCAGAGAAGTATTTGATTGGCTACAGAACTAACATAAGGCATTGTAACTAAGAATGAGGCAGGTTCTGATATTATGGCATTGGATGTAACACCTTTAATGTCTCACCCATCTATGAGATTGATGCAATAAAGCAATAAACCCTCTTTTACAATGTCTCTAAGATTCCCCATCCCTCATAATATTAATCTCCCATTAGGGATTTTTTGGACATCAGGATTATCCATTAAAATCAAAGGGGATATAGGGACACCAGGTCTTTCCATTAAAGTCAATGTGGATTTTGCGGAAATTTGATGTTAAAGTGGGGAAATTTGGGAGAAATGTTGGGCTGAATTCCAGGAATTTCCACTCCAGTATCACAGTGCTGATGCTCTGGAAGTCCTGGATGAATTCCTGGAAGCCAGTTCTGAATCCCTGATCCCACACCTGGGGCCTGTGCTGGAGCTGTGCCTCCAGGTAAGCCCAAAAATCTCCATTTTCAGCTCAAAATCTGGGAATTCTGAGCCCAAAATTGGCATTTTTAACACCAAAAAATTTTGGGACATCAGGTCTATCCATTGAAGTCAATGGGAACTGAGAAACACCAGGTCTAACCTATTGAAGTCTTTTGTGGATTTAGGGACCCCAGGTCTACCCATTGATAGGGCTTGATCAGGAAGGGTTACTGGTTAAACTGGGAGCACTGGGAAAGGCCAAAGGGGAGGAACTGGAACTACTGGGGGACAACTGGAAGCACTAGAAAGGAGGAAAGGGACAAACTGGGCAAACTGGGAGTACTGGGAGAAATGGGAGGGCAAATTAGTCAAACTAGGAGCTATTCCTGGGAGCAGATAAGGGGAGCACTGAGGATACTGGGAGCACTGGGACATAACTGGGACCACTGGGAAAGATTAGTGAATGTAACTAGGGATGAACAGGACACCAGGTCTACCTCATTGAAGTCAATGGGTATTCAGGGACACCAGGTCTACCCAGTCAAAGCAATGAGGATTTAGGGACACCAGTTTTTGGGGACTCCATGGGTTTTGGGTTTGGATCCAGGTGTCCAAGGGGTACCCAGGTGTACCCAGGTGATTTTGGGGGGGATCCTGGATATTTTAGGGGTACCCAGGTGTACCCCAGGTGTAACCAGGTGATGTTTGGGGCACCCAAGTGTCCTGACTGGCCATGATGGGCCTGGAGAAGATGATGACCACCATTGCATCGTCCTGGTTGACCTGGACACAGATGACCCTCAGTGGCTGGGAGGCTGTCGAGGGGCACCCCAACATTCAGAGGGCACCCCAAAACTTCAGGTGAGGTGTGGTTACTGCGCTGCAAAGAGAAAGAAAAGACAGCAACACACACGGACCTCTTTTGGGGAAAAAAGGCCAACTTTATTGTACGGACATCCCGTATTTAAAGTGTGTTATGTGGAGCTAGGACAGGACAGTAGGTCATTGGACAATTGGGACAAACATCCCTGGGACAGCATGTCCGGATGTCCCATGGGAAAGACACCAGGTGTTAATCTTTATTATGAATTCCTTTCTGTTTTTCACCAAGTTATCACTCTGGGAGACTGCCTCCCTTAACTGAAGCTGTAGTCAGCTTGTCAGCCTGGGAATGGACCTGAGAGACAGGAGAAATCCAGGCCTGAGAGGAATTGCCAAGCTGTAATTTCCTAGCTCTCTAAATGTGTGTGTCCACAGTGAGGGCCCCAGGAGGGGAGAGATCCCCAAGCTACCTTGGGAGAGGATGCAGCACAGGTACACCCAGGAACTTTGGACTCTGGGGTCGGTGAAAGCAGCGTTCTGCACCAGCTCCAGCTCTGGGCTGGGAAAGGGGGCACTCAAATATCTGAATACCCAGGTGTGTGGGAGTTCAGGTCTACCCATTAAAATCAACAGGGATTTAAGGCACCAGGCCTACCCATGGAAGTCATTGGAGATTTAGGAACACCAGGTCTATCCATTCAACCCAACAGATCCCACCACCTCCCAGTTTAGGTGAGGGAGGGACTGGAATATTTTGGGGATCCCACAGAACTGTGGGAATTTTTCCAGAGAATCCCCCACCTTCCTTCAGCTTTTCAGAGGGAAGCACCCTGGCCTCCCCCTTGCTGGAGCTCCTGGTGGGCATAAGAGCTGCAGGCAGTGTTGCCAGGCCAAGAAGTTGGAGAAGTCACAACTTATCGGGGCCCAGGGAAAGCCAGCTCAGCCTTAGGGTTCTGCCTGGCCACAAACACCCACCAGTGTTCCCAGGTGTGGACTAAGAGGGCACCAGTATAAACCAGTAAGCATTAGGAGTCACCCCTGAGCCCCTGAGCCCATGGAGGCAGCTCCCAGTAGAAACCAGTAAGGCCACAACAACCTGAAGTCAGTCCCAGTAGGTCCCAAGCCCCATCCCAGCATAAACCACTAAGACCAGCATCCCCAGAAGTTGCTCCCAGTGCCAAGCAACCCCAAGCCTCCTCCCAGTATAACCAAATATATCACAGATTAACCCACTAAAATCCAGAATATCCAAGTATAACTGAGTAGAAAGCAGTAGAAACCAGTACAAACCAGTACAAACCAGTATAACCCTGTCACCCCAGGACCACATCCCAGTATAAACGAGTATAACCCAGTGACCCCCTGCACTGCATCCCAATATAAACCAGTATAACCCAGTATAACTCACAGTTGGCCACCAGGTCCTCCCAGCCAGCAGGGGGCACTCACACACCCCTGCTCCCTTTCCCAGTAGAACCCAGTGCAAACCAGTAACCCCCCAGCACCCCATCCCAGTACAAACCAGTATAACCCAGTACAACCAGTACACACAGTGCTAGGTCCACCCAGACACTCACACACCCTCTCCCAGTGCAACCCAGTGACTCCAGCCCTGTCCCAGCACACTCTGGACCCCATCCCAGCACAAACCAGTACAAACCAGTACAAGCCACTCACAGTTGCAGGGGTTGGCCACCAGGAGGTGCTCGCACAGTGCCAGGTCCTCCCGGCCAGCAGGGGGCACTGCAGTGTCCAGTGTGACCCTACAGAACCAAGGAAACCCCTGTGACACTGCGGGGCCCCACGGAACCAAGAGTCCATTGTGAGACACCTGGGCCACGTGGAGCCAAGGAACCATTGTGACACTGGGGAAACTCATGGGACCAAGGGGCCACTGTGACATTGTGGGGCCTCATGGAACCTGTGAGCCATTGTGACACTGCACGGCCTTGTGGAACCAAGGAGACCACGGTGACACTGTGGGGCCACATGGAACCAAGAGTCCATTGTGACACTCTGGAACTACAGAGACCATTGCTGAGAGTATGGAACCTCGAGGAACAAAAGTCCATTGTGACAGATCAAGGCCTCATGGAACCCAAAAGAGCATTGTGACACTGTGGGGCCCAATGGACCCAAATCTTCATTGTGACAGAACAGAACCTCACAGAACCAAGGGGTCTTTGTGACATTGCAAGGTCTCGGGGAACCAAGGAGACCAAAGGTCTCAAAATTCCTTGCAGGTTTCTGAGTTGGGAAATGGGAACCTGCTTGGTGGGACCTTGGGCTGGCACAAACTCATAGAAGGTGTCTGTTTTCAATGAGGAAATTCAGGAGTTTTAGATTGCTTCAAAAATATAAACCTTCAAAAATATAAAATATTTACCTGATTGCAGCCAGTTCTCCAAGCAAAGCAGGTCCCAGGTGAGTGAGGACAGACAGGATGGGGTTGGGCAATGTGGAGCAAGGTTGTGCACACTGGCTCAGACCTCAAGGCACAGCTTCTGTGAGCAGGCCAGACCTCCTGAGGAGACCCTGGATGAATATCAACCACAAAATGTTTCCATAAAGAGAATAGAAATAAAACACCCTCTTTAAAATACCAATGTATATTTCTAAGAATCTCTTTGAATTATTTCTCCATAATTGCAGTAGAATTAACTTCACCAGACCAGAAGTATATCAAGGCAGAGCCATGGTTTGTCAGGACTTGCTTGATCCCAATCAGCCCCGTGGTGCATTTGGAGCTGAGCCCTTGAACCTCAGGGCCTGAGAGGAGATTGCACAAACCTTTCCAGGAGTCCAAGTCAGAAGAAAAACCCAAAGTGTCTCAAAGCATCAATGGGCCCCACTGAGGTCCATCCCCAACACAGGCTCCTCATGGACTCCTTGGAGGAGAGAACTGGAGGCCAGGATTGCCCAAAAATCTCTCAGAGACTCAGAGAGGAAAGGAAAATCCAAAGTACCTTTAAAACCTTGAGTATCTCAAAGTGTTAATGAGCCCCACTGAGTGTCAATACAAAGCTCTCAAGGGACTAATTAAAGCAGATAATTGGGGGCATCACTGCATAAACTACTAAAAGAATTTGTGTAAAAACGGAAACTCCAAGTACCTTAAAAAAACTGAGTACCTTCAAGTATTAATGAGCCCCACTGAGTATCATTACTGACAAAGCCTCTCAAGGGACTAATTAAAGCAGATAATTGGAGGCCATGATTGCACAAAGATCTCAGAGACTCCAAGGCAAAAGCAAAACCCAAAGTGCTCTGAGAAACCTGCAGTCCCTGGGAGCATGAAGGAGCCCCCAGGGCCATTCCTGACCAAGGCTCCCCAGGGACTCGTCCCAGCAGATCCCTGAGGCCACTGGGATGTGGGGGGATGCTGAGAGCAGGACAAGGGGTGCCAGTGGCCAGCCTTGCTGGGGCTGTGCCAGGAGGCCCCAGTGGCTCAGGACAAGGTGTCTCCTCCCAGCCCTTGGTGGCACAGACCCTGCTGTGCCCCAGGGCACCAAGACTTGGCTTCTCTTTGTCCCCACTTGTCCTCTCTGCCTCCAATTTCCTGCTCTAACTGGAAATAGGGAACACTTTCTCAGTCATGTCCCACAGTGGGACCCATTAAAACTTGAAGAAACTTCAGTATTTTAATTTAAATTTTAGTTCTTGAAAAGTTTTTTGAACACTCTCTCAGGGAATGATTATAATGTAAAGCAAACTAAAGCCTCAAGAGATTCATTAAAGTCCTTGTGCTGTGTCTGTGCTGCTGAGCTGGGCCGGGCTCCTGGCACAGAGGCAGCTCCCAAGGTAAACCAAGAGAAGCTTCAAAAAGACATTTCTGCTGAGTAGCAGCTCCTCTGCCAGCCCAGCAGGGCTGAGGGCACTGCCTGCAGGCACTGAGGGCACAGGAGCCAGGCACAGACAGGCTCAAGGCAATCAGCACTGGGAAGACATTGAGCTGAGACTGCACTTGGGGAAACATCTTCACAGCCCTGGACATGGTGAGTGTGTGGGTGCAGGGCAATGTCCCCTGTGCTCCTGGAGGGATCTCCTGGAGCCAGCACAGCCCACAGCCTGGGGATGTGTCAGGAGGACTCTCCCAGATCCAGGGACGGCTGCAGGGGCTGAAGCTGGGGCTGCAGCCAGGGCTGCCCAGGGCTGTCCTGCAGAGCAGCTCCTGCAGCCCTCAGGGCTCTTGGCCAGCACAGCCCATGTGCCACCTGCCAGGGACAGCTCTCACCCTGCCTGGCAGCTCCCCATGGGCTGTGGGGAGACGTTGGAGGTGCAAGGAGCCACCCCCATCAGGGCAGATTCCTCCTGCTGTGGAGATGGTGCTGCATGGCCAGGGCTGCTCTCAGCTTTCTCCTCAAGGCAAGGCAAAGGGGCTGTCAGGTGTGTCTGTGTCACTGACACTCCTGCACTGTCCCACTGGGCATCAGCACATCTGCCTCCCATCCTCCTCACAAAGTGCCTCCTCACCCTCCTGTGCCTACAGACAGCAGCAGCAGCAGCTTGGCTTGCAGCATCTCAGTTTGTGTGAGCTGCCCTTAAGGCCCTGCTGGCAGGGAGATGGCCCTGGGCAGTGCCCTGTGCTGGGAGGGGTGTGCAGGGCAGAGCTGAGCCCCCAGGGCTGGGCTGGGCTCTGGCAGCACTGGCAGAGACAAGGCTTGGATAGAGAGAAACAGCTCCCAGTAGGCACAACTCCAGGCAGCAGAGCCAGACCAACACTTGGTATGTCTCTCTCTCTTGATCAGAATAGAGCAAAAAAAGAGTTTAGAGAAAAGTGTTTTGAAATTGGAGCCTTCAAAAAGGCTTCTTTATTTTTCCAGCACATTTGAAGTGTGATGACCTTGAATTAGAGAGAGGTATATTAAGCAAAGGGCAGCTGTATGGGACCAGAAGGTCAGATTGCACTGTGTCAAATGTAGCCTTGTTTCCTTCTGGGCTCCTCAGCATTCATACTGAGAAAAATGCTGACAATGAGGCAGGAACTCAGCAGCAGAAACTCAAAATCAAAAATGAAAGATTTTAGTCAAGTTCCCCACAGGAAGAGAAGCAGTTTTGAGAGGATTCCTAACTTAATTTTACAGGATTGTCTCAAGGAAATGTCTCCCAGTTTGTCAATGTGTTAACAGCCCACAACGCCCAGAGTGAGGAAATGTCCAACAGCAGCTCCATCAACCACTTCCTCCTGCTGCCATTGGCAGACACGCGGCAGCTGCAGCTCCTGCACTTCTGCCTCTTCCTGGCCATCTCCCTGGCTGCCCTCCTGGCCAACGGCCTCATCATCAGCGCCGTAGCCTGCGGCCACCACCTGCACACCCCCATGTTCTTCTTCCTGCTCAACCTGGCCCTCACTAACCTGGGCTCCATCTGCACCACTGTCCCCAAAGCCATGCACAATTCCCTCTGGGACACCAGACACATCTCCTACACTGGATGTGCTGCACAGGTGTTTATGCTTATCTTTTTCCTTGGATCAGAGCTTGCCCTCCTGACCATCATGTGCTACGACCGCTATGTGTCCATCTGCAAACCCCTGCACTATGGGACCCTCCTGGGCAGCAGAGCTTGTGCCCACATGGCAGCAGCTGCCTGGGCCAGTGCCTTTCTCACTGCTCTGCTGCACACAGCTAATACATTTTCCCTTCCCCTGTGCCATGGCAATGCCCTGGACCAGTTCTTCTGTGAAATTCCTCAGATCCTCAAGCTCTCCTGTTCACACTCCAACCTCAGGGAACTTGGGTTTCTCATTTTTAGTGTCTGTTTAGCACTTGGTTGTTTTGTGTTCATTGTTTTCTCCTATGTGCAGATCTTCAGGGCTGTGCTGAGGATCCCCTCTGAGCAGGGACGGCACAAAGCCTTTTCCACCTGCCTCCCTCACCTGGCCGTGGTCTCTCTATTTGTCAGCACTGCAGTGTTTGCCTACCTGAGGCCCCCCTCCCTGGATCTGGGACTGTCAGTTCTGTACTCAGTGGTGACTCCAGCCCTGAATCCCCTCATCTACAGCCTGAGGAACCAGGAGCTCAGGGCTGCAGTGTGGAGAATGGTGACTGGATGGTTTAACAAAGAGTAAACTCCTTGCCAATTTCTACAAATCACTTGCAATAAAGTCATCTTCGACAGAACTTGTTTGGTTTGGTGGGTGAATTTTTCTTTTCTGTCACTTGCCTTATTATTTTATTGTATTCCACGAAAAATGTCATTTTTTGTGCATTATTGCATCTTGTTTCTTCCCATGTTTTTTGCAGACCCACATAGTGTCACTAAGAGGCTGCCATCTCAGTGACTTTAAATGAATTGAAGAATCTCTCTGCCAGCAAAATTTTCTCCAGACATGCCCCTTCTGTTCCCTTCTCTGGAGCTGCAGCAGCAATGTCTGTGTGCAGAGCTGGGGCAGATCAGTGCTGGCACAGCAGCTGTGCCCAGCAGCAGCAGCACTTGGTGTTGCCAGTGCTGCTCCCGTGCCACTGCCCCGCTGCCCTCCTGGCCCTCGTGTTGCTGCAGGGCCTGAGTGCTCTCGGGGCCGGGCACAGCCCTGGGGGTGGCAGTGCTGGGGCTGCAGCAGGGACAGGCCATGGCCGCTGCTGGGGCAGCGCTGACGCCTCAGGCCAGGGCCTGGGGGCTCCAGGCTCCTTGGCCAGGCTCTCTCCACAACACTTGGCCAGCCCAATGCTGAGCACAGAAAAGCCCCAGGAGCAGCCCCAGGCTGGCCATGGGCAGGCTGGGGACAAACAGCATGGCTGGTGCTCTGCAAGCTCCCTGCAAGGGGGACACCCTGGCAAGGAGCAGCAGAGCAGGGCTGATCCATCCCCACTGCGCTGGACACCCCAGGGCAGCGTCCCAGAGCGTCCTCATGCACCTGCCAACAACATCCCCCCTCTGCAGCCCTGGCCTCTCCCCCAGCTCACACAGGAGCCGCATCCTTGCAGGCACACACACGGCAGCACTGGCTCAGGAGCCCCTGTCTGCATTGCACACAGCAGGCTCAGCACCCCCATGGTGCTGCTGTGGGGACATGGAGCTGAGTGAGCACAAATGCCATCAGCCCCTGGGGCCAGCAAGGGCTGGGGGATGGCAGGGAAACCACTTGGGTTTGTTGTGGCCTCTGAAGTCAGCCAGAAAGTTTGTTCCCATCAGCTGTGAGTTTCCTGTCCCACTGCAGATGTTGTTGCTCAGAGCCAGGGCTGCCTGGCAGCCACCCCCAAACTGCCCTGAGCATTTCCTTTGCTTCACCTTTGCTGTCTTTATTCTTCCCTGTTCCAAATTTCTTCCTCTTGCCTATTCCTATCCCCTCCGTTGAAAACAGCTCATACCTCTTTGCCCTTTCTTCTCTGGCCTCACTCTTCATTTCAGTTCCTCAGTTTCCACCATGGGAACATCCCTTGGGGTGCAGGATCATCCTCCAAGTGCTTCAGGAATTGTCTGCAGGGTCCTGCAGTGCCTCGTGCTGCTCCCTTGCCAGAGGCACCTCAGGCCAGGGGGGCACATCTGGGCTGCTGTGTCTGGGTGTGGGGCTCCCTGTTGTGGGCAATGAGGAGGGGCTGGAGAGGCTCTGCAGGACTGCCAGGATGGGCTTTGGGGCTGTGTGGAGAAGCTGAGGGACCTGGGCTGCTGGACCTTGTGAAGAGGAGGCCCAGGGCTCATCCTGCAACTGCTCCAGGGGTGGTTTCAGAGAATCACAGAATCAGCCAGGCTGGAAAATACCTTGGAGATCATCAAGTCCAACCTGTTCCCTGACACCACCTTGTCTCCCTGAGCCTCCCCTTCTCCAGGATAAACATCCACAGCTCCCTCAGCTGCTCCTCACAGGACTTGTGTTCCACACCCCTCACCAGCCTTGTTGCCCTTCTCTGGACACACTCCAGACCCTCCATGTCCTTCCTAAATTGGGGGACCCAGAACTGGACACAGCACTCGAGGTGCTGCCCAACCAGTGCTGAGCAGTCCTGCTCCTGCTGGCCACACCTTTCCTGATCCAGGCCAGGAGCCACTGGCCTTCTTGGCCACCTGGGCACACTGCTGGCTCATGTCCAGCCTGCTGTCCATCTGTGCCCACAGGTCCCTTTCTGCATGGCCACTGTCCAGCCACTCTGTCCCCAGCCTGTAGCGCTGCAGGGATGGTTGTGGCTAAAGTTCAGGGCCCGGCACTTGGACTGGTTATACTCAACCTTATTGGATTTGGGCCCTGGATCCAGCCTGTCTAAGTCTGTGTACAGAGCCCTCCTACCTTCCAGAAGATCCACACTCACACCCAGCTTGGTGCCATCTGCACATTTGCTGATGCTGCACTCAATGCCCTCATCCAGATCATCAATGCAGATATTGAAATCCACGCTGGCTGCCTCTGATCCCTCAGCCATCCTGGAGGTGCCCTGTGATGGCACTCAAGGTGATCTGTTCCATCACCTCACCAGGCACCCAGGTCAGGCTGACAGGCCTGCACTTCCCCACATCCTCCTTCCAGCCCTTCTTGGGCATGGGCTCACATTGGCACCTCCAGTCCTCTGGCACCTCCCTGCTGAGCCAGCACTGATGAGAAATGATGGAGAGCAGCTTGGGGAGCTCATCCAGCAGCTCCCTCATCCCCCTAGGATGGATCCCATCTGTTCCCAGAGACACCTGTGAGCATCTGAGTGGCTCAGCAGGTCCCCAGCTGCTTCCTCCTGGATTACAGGGGTCTGTTCTTCTTCCTGCCCCCATCTACCAGCTCAGCTGAACACTTCTCCTGAAGACAACCTGAACTTTTTGTTGAAAACTGAGGCAAAGAAAGGGTTAAATATTCCAGTCTTTTCCTAATCTTTGGCAACAATATCCCACCAAAAAAGAATGGATTTTCTACTTTCCCTCGTTTTGCCTGTAATGTTTTAATAAAATAATTTCTGATGTCTTCTGCAGAAGTGGCCAGGTTATGTCCTCATTGAGGTTTCAGGTCTCTTAATTTTTTTTCACTTCTCTAATTCTCTCTTTGGCATGATCTAACAACATCTTTAAACCCTTCCTGAGTTGTCTACCTCTCTGTCCAAAGGCTCATTTTTCCCTGAGTGCTTGGAAAAAGCTCCATGTTCAGCCAAGCCAGTCAGTTTTCTTGCTACCTCACTGATCACTTTTTGGCACAGATGGACAGGCTGCGCCTTCAAGATTTCTTTCTTGTAGTGTGTCCATTCTTTCTGGAATCCTTTGTTTGAAAATGTGCGTTCCCATAAGAAAATCAGTACCTGATTTAGTACTGTCAAAACCTGCATCCTGAATAAACTGAAATCTGCTGTGACTCAAGTGTAGAAGTTTTGTTGAGGCCCCTCCTCCTTTCACAGAATATTTAAAAACTCAATAATTTTATGGTCACTGTAGCCCAAACAGCCTCTGACCACCACATCTCCCACCAGCCCTTCTCTCTTTGTGAACAGCAGGAGACAGAGCTTTCCTTGGGAGTGGGAAGAGAAGGAAACCTCCCCAAAGTGCAGCCTGGAAGGTTCATCCTGGAGGTGAGGAAACAGAAAAGCCCCTCCCAGGGCAGAATGTTGGTGCCCGAGGTGTCCCAGCGTGAGGCTGGGCCATGCCATGGCTCTGTGTGCCAGGAGCCGGCAGCGCTGGGTGCAGGGAGCCCAGGGAGGGCACAGCAATGCTGGGCTGAGAAATGCTGGGGGGGACAGCGAGATGGGCGTGTGCAGCCGGCCAGGGCACAGGAGCAGCACGCACAGGGGGCACAGCCTGCAGGAGAGATGGCCAAGGGCTGGGCAGGGCTGGCAGGGCCAGAGGCACCCAGGCCTTTGTGCCCTGGGCTCGGGCAGGGCCTCTGCAGCCCCACAGAAGGAACTTTCCTGGCAGGGGCTGCACTTTGCTTCTGCCTCGGCCCTCCCTCAGGAGGCTGCCAGGGCTGGCAGCTTGATGACATTTGTCCTTGCTGCCCCTGCCATCCCACTGCCCCAGCAACAGCCCCGAGCCACCCGTGAGGGACAGGCCCTGCTGGGCCAGGCCTGGGCTCAGGCCTTGGCCTTTCTGCTTCCTCCACCCAGCCCAGGCCTTGCTCAGCATTGCAGTTCCCTGCTCACAGCCTCGGGCTCCTGCAATCCTGCCCTCAAGGATCTGCTCTCACCAGTCCCTGGGGAGCCTTTGGCACTCCCTGCCCTCAGTGGGGCCACTGATGCTCCAAGGGACTTGGAGTTTTGCTTCTGACTCCTGGAGCAGCTTCTTCAGCCTTCTTTCAGTGCCTGAGGCTCCTGGGCTCAGCCCCAAATCCACTGTGGAGGTGATTAAAATACAGAAAGCTCTCAGGATCTCTTTGTCTTCCTTCAATTGTCCTCAAGTCTGCAGGGCTTGTGCAGATGATTGGAGTCAGTTTGGAGTTCTGTTAAGGAGGAAAATTTCGAAGTGCACCTCATGATTTTTGTTTTTATTCAGTTGAGTATTTTTTTATTTTTCAGTTCATTGTAGAGGTGATAGAAGCATTCGCCAGGTGATCTTGATGCTGAATGTCTCCTTAGGAGGTCTGGGCGTGTAGAAGAGTGAGCCTGACCCTGTTTGGACAACCTGCTCCTCACCCCTTCAGTCACCATGTCAGACATCGCCCACCTGGGACTGAGTCAAAACATTAAAATAAAAATTAGCAATTTTTACTTGGAATTAAAAGGTACCTATTAATAAAATTTTAGTAATAGTTTTTTGTTTATACTAATATTGTTCTATATTTTTCTTACTTCTATATTTATGTAAAAAAATCTATACATTTTTAGGAAGCAAAAAAGATTTTGGTCATTGGTTCTAAGTAACACTATTCCCATCATTAATTAATTCGTTAATTGACCACTATTGGGTATTGATTCCTCCCTCTTTATGTTTATAAGTCCTATTTTTACTCCTTTAGTGCTGTTTTTTTTAAATCATTTTCTCAGACAGGGTAAAAGGGGCCACTCTGGGGGAGCCGGGTGGGAATTCGATGCGGCACTGAGGGATTCTGATGGACACTTCGGGATCCGGGCGGCCACTTGGGAGGCTCTAACGGGGCTCTCTGGGGCGCGGGGATTCATGGGAGTTGTAGGCACAGTTATAACACGGTTCAATGGAGCTGTGGAGCACCATGGGAGTTATAGGCACAGCTCCAAAGTGTCTCGGTGAGGCCTGGGGCATGACCGGAGATGACGTCACGGCTGCAATGGCACGCTACGGGCACCGCGGAGCATGATGGGAGCTGTAGTCCCGGAAGTAGCTCGGTGTTTGGGGGCCCGGGAAGGCATTTCGGGGACACTTTTGCGTCCGAGCCGTGATTTGAGGTCCTCAGGAGAGAACGTGAACGGTTCGGGAGCACTCTGGGGGAACTTGGGGAGCTCTAACCGGGCTTTTTAGGGCGCAGGGAAGGTGTCACGATCCGCTATTAATGCAGAGGGGGGTCGTGATGGTTCTTTTGATCTCAAAGGTGCAAACAGGCAAAATGCAAGGGGACAAAATCAGTTTATTCAACAACAGAAAATCAGTTTAATCAACAACAGCAATGCATTTCATCAAATGCCAACAACTCAGTTACGGTAAAGGGGAGAGGTATAGGATAGGGAAAGGGGAAGGAAAGGAAGGGATGGGAGAATAGCTACCAACAGACGAGACGGGCGTCCTCATGGGTCATCCCATAGACGAGTCTTCATCCGTGGGGAGATCTCAGGGGTTTCCTCCAGGGGGTAGATGGGTCTTCATCAGTGGAGAGATCTCAAAGGGTCTTTCCAGAGGGTCGCTCTTTTGTATTCCTTCTCCAAAGCGAGTGGCCTTTGGCCAAGAGGTGGGAAGATTTATGGACCATTGTGTGGTGCTGCAGGAGACAGGTACGGTCAAGCAGTCCTCAGCTGGTACAACACAACCTCTGGTTGGTGCCACAACAGCACAGTCCAGTGAACACAATACACCAGCACACAGTCACGAGCATCCACCTTGGCCAGGCCAGGAAACCATTGTTGGGAGTCAGTCTGGGTGGGGTCCTCGAGGTCTCTTTGCGACGGTCGGGAGGCAAAATCGAGGGGAACTTGGGACCGACCCTTACACCACCCCGTGACTCACGATCGTCGTCAAGAGCGCCCCTTTGCAGAGTTGTGGTGAAGTCTTCAGTTGTGGCATCTTCAGGTCTCATCCAAGTTGGTAGCATATCCCGGAAAACAGAGACAGGAAAGTAGGAAAAAGATAAGGTAAAGGATAAGGAAAAAGAGAAAAAAGGAAAACAAAGCAAATCAATTATATTCAATTTTTGATTGCTAACAATTTTAAACAATTTGATCAATTATTTAATTTTTCAATTTTTGATTAAAAATAAATCAATTTTTCATAACAAAGAAAGCAAATTTTTGATTAAACACTTTTAATTGCAATTAAAAGATAATAAATTTTAGTTAAAAATCATATTTTATCCTATTAGAATCTTGTGTCAATAACCCTAGGGATGTCAACAGTGACTGAGCTGGATACATTTGTCACAGATGACAATTGTGCTAACTGTTTCATTATTCTTCAACTCATAATGTATAGGATTGCTGATAAAACAAAACCAATTAAAACTAAAATCAAAAGAACAATGGTGGGATGACACAATTTGTTCAGGACACCTGTAGCAGTAGGTGACCACCCAAATAGAGTATCCCACCACCTGTGTTCAGCATCTGTCTTTACCCTTTCCAAAACACGATGTATTTTTTCCACATTGTGATGAGCAGCTATTAGAGTTTTCTGTTCGTTTTTCTTGATCTTCTCCAAAATTTCGATCAGATCTTGGTGGAGCAACAATTGCTTCACCAGAGAGAGGTTCATTCCAATTGGAGTGGGCAATAGATGGTGGATCAGTGTGTAATTTGACTGCAAAAGATGGTAAAAAGTAACTGGGGCTAGATAGGAAAAATCACATCCTGAAATCCTAGTAAAGTTACAGACACAAAAGTTTGAATGATTTTTAGTATTCAGTACCAAATTTTCTATGAATACACTATCACAAGCAGTTCTAAAGCATGCACATCCATTGCCTATATATACCAGTACAGTTTCAGGAATCTCATTTGGATGAATTTCAAAATTGCAAACATTGTGTTCTGTGTCCAAGCAGATATCTTGAGCTCTGATTGCATTACTTTCACAGATAAACCCTTGTTCTTCCCGGACAATGCAAGTTTCCAAATGTTCATTTGCCACCTCTCACCAATTTGACGGGCCCATTCCCTATGCTCTAAAGGATAGAGAATAGCTCCATCATGGTTCAACCCTAATGCAATGATGGGGAATATTGAATGCACTGAAGCATTACGAATTGTCAGTACAAAGGCTGTGGCAGTGTTTGTGCTGGGATCATAGGTAAAATTTACTAAGTTCCACCAGGACTGGAACTCTCTTTCAAAATCGGTGGCACTGTCCCAGACTCTTTTTTGAATTTCAGTGGGAAAAGTGCCTTCCTCACCTTCTCTTATAATTGAAGCAGCAACTGACTGCATCCACAACTGGGCCTGGATACAGCTGAGACACAGAGAGATGTTATTTTGTGTAGTACCAAGTGCATCGATTATCAATTTGTGGTCGTTTACATTTACCTTTTCCCAACTTGGCAATATGTTTGATAACAACCATTGTTGGGTTCCCAAAGCTGTTAAGGATAATTGCAGGAGCCGTTGTAATTTGGTTACATCTCCAGCTGTGGTAGCCAATTTATTCATTAGTACTTCTGAATCGATGCTATTCAAAATTCCCAATCCTGTTCCCACAACACCGGTTATGTCT